>NC_057937.1:62085360-62347860 GCF_018555375.3 Anguilla rostrata | reverse complement strand
ATACATGACTAAGGTTAATAAACATGTAATAGACATGAATAGGGGCATCTGTCGAGTTAGTAAAGGAAGCCATGCTCCAGTCTCTCCCTTCCTGTCTATAATGTCCAGAAATGTTAAAAACACTGCAGGTAAAAGATGAAATTTGGGTGAGACGTGTGGAGCTCATGAGCCATACAGACTTCTCCCTGCACACGTGCGGTTTCAGTCCTCACTGTGACCCTCTCTGAGGTGCGGCCCTTCCTCTGTCTGTGGCCCTCTCTGAGCTGCAGTCCTTCCTCTGTCTGCGGCCCTCTCTGCTCCCGGCCCTTCCTCTGTCTGCGGCCCTCTCTGCTCCCGGCCCTTCCTCTGTCTGTGGCCCTCTCTGAGCTGTGGCCCTTCCTCTGTCTGCAGCCCTCTCTGCTCCCGGCCCTTCCTCTGTCTGTGGCCCTCTCTGAGCTGTGGCCCTTCCTCTGTCTGCAGCCCTCTCTGCTCCCGGTCGGTCTGATTTAAAGTGATACGAACACGAGAAGGAGGGCAGGCTGTCCCGTTCTCCTTTCTTTCCCCTCAAAGAAAGGAATGAAATCAGGCTTCCTTGTGCGAGCCGATGGCCGATCCTCCGCAGTGCCACAAGCGCCCTTTTCTCTCTCTCTCTCTCTCTCTCTCCCCCTCCCTCTCTGACTGACGCGTGACTCAGCTGAGTCTTTTCAGACTTGTCTTCCGCTCGCTCGCTCGCCCACTCGCTCGGACCGGAGGCTGGCTTTGGCGAGAGGAGCGCTCCATGACCGGCGGAACAGAGTGAGCTGAACGGAGGCCATGTCTGGGCACCGCCAGAGAAGGCTGCAGCATCGCAGAGCGGAGAGGGGCGGGGCCTGTGTGACCTCATCAGGAGGAGTAGAGCTGGCTGCTGGCGCAGACGCTCTGTGAGGTGGGCCCACACAATTCAGGTTTTTTTTTTTTTTTTAATGCTGTTGTTCTCGTGCTGGTTCTCCAGCCTACAATCCCCCCCTCCCCCACTGAATTTGTGATTGGTTCTGCTTTCTTTGCTGGTTGACTCGGCGCGGTGCCCCCCCCCCCCCGGTCTGTGATAGACTCCCCCAAGTTCATTCTTTCTTTAGACCAAAATCCTAGAGCCAGCTCTCTGAGGAACTGCCCTCCTCCAGGGTAAGTTCTGAGGAACTGCCCTCCTCCAGGGTAAGATCTGAGGAACTGCCCTCCTCCAGGGTAAGGTCTGAGGAACTGCCCTCCTCCAGGGTAAGGTCTGAGGAACTGCCCTCCTCCAGGGTAAGTTCTGAGGAACTGCCCTCCTCCAGGGTAAGATCTGAGGAACTGCCCTCCTCCAGGGTAAGGTCTGAGGAACTGCCCTCCTCCAGGGTAAGTTTTGAGGAACTGCCCTCCTCCAGGGTATGTTCTGTGCACTTGGCTGCTGGACTACAGAGTGGGAAAAAGGAAAAAGCAGCAGCTGATGTTGAGTGTTTCAGGAGGAGAGCGTGTGCCTGTTCCCTGCTCTCTTCCCAAACCCACTGAGGCAGCTGCAGCAGTGAGCACGAACACAGACAGCAGAGTGAGGCTTTCCAAACCGGGAGAGACTCGGGGTGGATCTGTCAGAAAGACTGAAATAGCACAGAACCCCCCCTGAGTCTGTCTCACCTTCAGGCGCTAGAGATTCAGGAGCCTGCGGGGGAGGGGGGGGTGCTGTGGTGGGGTTGCTCCTCCTGACCTGGGAGGGGACGAGCGGGCCGGGGGGGGGGGGACAGGATGACAGTGAAGGATCTGGCCACTGAGGTGTGAAATCAGGGTGCGGAGGTAACTGATGACACCTCTGTTTCGGATGCACGGGGGGGGGGGGGGGGATTGTGACATCAAGGCTGTGGCAGAGCTGGGGGGGGGGGGGGAGCCAGGAGATGGAGGTGGGGGGGGGGGGGGATCAGAGGTAGGCAGACAGCTTCTGTGCACTAGGCCTGCATCCTCCCACCCTACAGCACAGAACACTTCAGCGGCATGGCCACCAGGTGGCACTGTGCTGTGGTGAGGCCTACCAAACAAACAGGAAGAATCAGGTAGCATCTCTGATTGGCAAAAGGGTCAAATATTACAATAAGCCCCACCCACCTGACTGATCTGACACAGACGTGCCATGGAAATGTATTTATACATATAAATGTATCATTAGATGGAGCTTAATCACATATTTTTCTTCTTCACCAATCAGAGATGCTCCTTGATTCTTGCAGTTGGTTTGGTAAGCATCAGTATATATATATATACTACATGACCAAAAGTATCTGGACACCCCTTGGTCTGGGGCTGCCTCATGGTTTGAGCTAAGCCCCTTAGTTCCACTAAGGGCAAATCTCAGGGCACACAGCAAGGTCCATATAGAAATGGTTTTGTCGAGGTCAGTGTGGAAGAACTTGACTGGCCAGCACAGAGCCCAGACCTCAACCCCACCCAACACTTTTGTGATCAATTTGAAAGCCAACTGTGAGCCAGGCTTAATCACCCAATCAGTGCTCGACCTCACGAATGCCCTTCTGGCTGAATGGAAGCAAATACGTGAAGCAATGCTCCAGCATCTAAAAACTTCCCAGAAAAGTGGTGGTTGGTGTAGCAACAAAGGGTGGATCGACTCCATTTTAATGCCCATGATTTTGTATGAGTTGTTGGATGTTAGGTGTCCACATATTTTTGGCCATGTAGTGTATATGTACCTAGTGTAATATAGACAGGTATACAGTCCCTTGCTGGAGTATTCCCACCAGCTGTCTGCCCGTTATCTGACTGTTAAACAGAACGTCGTATTTACAACCTCCTCAATCTCCACCAAATGTTGATTTTTATCTTAATAAATGAGACTGTCAAAAAAAATGAGAAGATATTCAGTTGCATTAATATTCCACCCATGTGGTGGCATGCAGTTTGAAAAGTCACAAAATTAGTGTTATGGTCTGGGGCTGTGTGTAATGGAAATGGATTAACTTGACTTGAGCGTAAATGCATCTGTCTCCCTAAGTTTCAAGCCATAATTCATAAAGTATTACGCCAAGCTAAAGATGAAAGAGCAAAGAGCTTGAGACATGTCACAGATAAAATGGTGGAAAACAGTGAAGTTTCACCTTCTCAGACACTTTCTATACATAGGATTAATGGAAATAAATGAAGAAAACAAAGTTTGTTTGGGACAACCAATAAATAATATTAGGATAAATTTATAACTCAGTATTAACAAGCCAGTGATTATTAAATACAGGCCATGCAGTACTACAGGAGAGTGGGTGAGTTTTGTATACCCTACTGACCACACAGAGTACTACAGGGGAGCCAGTGACTATTTTACACCCTACATGCCACACAGTACTGCAGGAGAGCCAGTGCCAATGGAAGGAGAGGCTTAGTTTTAACTGGTGATAACTGCACAGCGATAAGCTAACGTATACAAAACCGCAACTCCGGCGTCTTAAAAATGCTGTGTTTATATTTTGATTGGTTGTTATTAAACGGTTGAGCACTTGGCAGGCAGGACTAGTCACATGGTATTAAAGTTAGCTGTTATGGTGGCCTTTCAGAGCTGTGTTCTAGTTCGCTACAGAAGAAACTCTGAGAGGGACCAAGACAGAGTCCTGAGACTAAAGCGTCGTCTTTGCTGCGGAACGTTCTGGAAGCTCAATTCAGCAAGCTGCAGAATTCAGGGCTCCTTGTTGAAGAATGTCGTTTGCGTTTTTGGAATTGCGGATTTTTGGAATTTCGCACCCTGGTGGGCTGACAGCTGTCTGCACTGCGGGTGTGCATGCATTTGTGTGTGTGTGTGTGTGTGTGTGTGTCTGCGTGTGTGCATATGTATGTGTGTGTGTGTGTGTGCGTGTATGAGTGTGTGTCTGTGTGTGTGCGTATGTGTGTATGTATGTGCGTGTGTGTTTGTGTATGTATGTTTGTATGCGTGCATGTGTGCGCGTGCACGTGTGTGTGTATGTTCATGTGTGTGTGTGTGTGTGTGTGTGAGTGTGCGTATGTGTGCGTGTGTGTGTGTCTGCGTGTGTGTACATATGTGTACGTGTGTGTGAGTGTGCGTATGTGTGTGTGTGAGTGTGCGTATGCGTGTATGTGTGCGTGTGTGTGTGTGTGTGAGTGTGTCTGCGTGTGTCTGCGTGTGTGTGTGTGTGTACGTGTGTGTATGTGTGTGTGTGTGTGTGTGTGTGTGTGTGTGTGTGTACATGTGTGTACGTGTGTGTGAGTGTGTGCTCATGTTCTTGTTTCACAGTGCTCTGCTCCTGGTGGTTGGAAGCAGCACAGTCATCCATACGGGGACTCTGCTTAATGTTCTAGGACTGGATTAGATAGCAGCCTTAGGGCACACTAATATGCAACTGCTTCTGAGCAGCTAATGCATTCTAAAAGCGCCGGTCCCATTAGCCAACATAGCTCCCACAAGCCAGACCTCTGAAGGGCCATTTGAGGTTACTCTAAAAGCTAGCGATATTTACCACACAACCAATATTATAATTTCATTCATGGCCAGCTATAGAGTACTGCGTGACCTCTTTATGCTGACATTAAGCATGCTATTTAGGGAAATGTGCTTGTGTTTCAGAGGTTGCAGGTTTAATTGTCAGGTGAGGCACAGCCTTTGTACCCATGGGCAATGTCCTTTACCTGAAGTGCTCCCCATGAAGTGCCCAGTTGTATAAGCATATTGTATGTAAAAGGCAAAAAGAAAACAGTAAGGTGTGTAAGTTGCTGTGAAGTTATTCTCATTAAGAGCAGGTGCTAAATGCTACAGAGCAAACTTAAGTGTATATGTGTCCATGGAGAAGCTGGATTGGGCTAGCCAGAGGCCTCAAGGCACTGAGGGGGCGTGGGCGGGTTGGGGAGGGGGGTGGGGGGAGTCCCAGGCACCCCTGGGGTAAAGCACTGGGGGGGGTGGGCGGGTTCGGGAGGGGGTGGGGGGACCCCTGGGGTAAAGCACTGGCCCCCTCGTGCCGCATGGCGATCTCTCGCGGGAGTCAGCTGACTTAGAGGTCACGGGCGTGAGGCTCTGCCATGCGTTCCCACGCGGGCTGAGGTACGGGTTCCTCACGCGATTTGGGTTTGTGTGTAAAAAGGCCTGGAGCTGCACCCCCTCTCTCCACCCCCCCCCCCCCCCAAAGCCTGCGTTCCAGTCTCGGTCACGGTCAAAAGTCCCTCTTATCTCTGCTCCTTCTCCTGATATCTACCACTGCGGAGGTCACAGAAATACTCTGCGCTGATAAATATTAACCCAGAAGCGCTTATGGTGTATGTGTGTGTGTGTGCATGTATGTGTGAGTGTGTGTATGTATGTGTGTATGTGTGTGTGAGTGTGTGAGTGTGTGCGTGTGTGTGTGTAGTGTTGTGTGATGTGTATGTAGTGTTGTGTAGTGTGTGTGTGTGTGTTTGTGTGTGGTGTGGTGCTGCGTGTGTGTGTGTGTGTGTGGTGTATGTGTGTATGTGTGTTGTGTAGTGTGTGTGTGGTGTGTGTATGTGTGTGTTGTGTATGTGTATAGTGTGTGTGTGTGTGTGTGTAGTGTGTGGTGTGTGTGTGTGTGGGTGCGTTTGTGTGTGTGTATAGTGTGTGTGTGTGGGTGTGTATAGTGAGTGTGTGTGTGTGTGTGTGTGTGTGTGTATGTGTGTATAGTGAGTGTGTGTGTGTGTGTGTGTATAGTATGTGTGTGTGTGTGTGTGTGTGGGTGCGTTTGTGTGTGTGTATAGTGTGTGTAGTGTGTGTGTGTGTGTGTGTAGGCATGCGCCTGAGTGCACATACTGGCTAAAAGCCATTAGAAATGATAATCAGTGGATATTGAGGCCAGTGGTTGTGGTAAATGTGTTTTTTTCAGCACTCAAACGATTATTTCCCCTTGAGAATGTCCTGGAGAGACTGCGTGCTGCTCATTACTCCAGGTAGCACTTTAACTTTGTCCCCACGTGTAATTTAGAGGGGTACTAGGGGAACCTGAAGGAGCACAGTATATCATGGGACGGGGCAGTGTGGGGTGGGACAGGGTACGGTGGGGCAGTGTGGGGTAGGGTGGGGCAGGGTGGGGTGGGACAGGGTACGGTGGGGCAGTGTGGGTAGGGTGGGGCAGGATGGGGTGGGACAGGGTACGGTGGGGCAGTGTGGGGTAGGGTGGGGCAGGGTGGGGTGGGACAGGGTAGGTGGGGCAGTGTGGGGCAGGGTGGGGCAGGGTGGGGTGGACAGGGTAGGGTGGGGCAGGTGGGTGGGGCAGGGTGGGGTAGGGTGGGGCAGGGTACGGTGGGGCAGTGTGGGGTAGGGTGGGGCAGGATGGAGGTGGGGGACAGGGTACGGTGGGGCAGTGTGGGGTAGGGTGGGGCAGGGTGGGGTGGGACAGGGTACGGTGGAGGGGGGTGTGGGCAGGTGGGTGGGCAGGGTTGGGCAGGGTATGGAGGCAGGGCAGGGCAGTGCAGGTGAAAAAACCATCTGGAACTACAGCAGTGAGGAGCTCTGAATGAACACAGCTACACACAAATTAATGCTCTTGAGAAATGCTAAATGGATGAATGATGTCGTCACGTGTGCTGCTCAGTGATTGGTTGCCCCAGTGGTCCAAGTTCAGCACTCTAGAACCTTCTGCACAGATCGTTACATTAAAGCAGCGTGCGAACAGCCTAGGCTCGTCTCCCACCGTCCAGAGCAGCGTTACTCCCAAAACGAACAGAGAACCTCATTCCTAAAACTAACCTGCACACATTGACAAGTTCTCAGACAAGTTTAGTTCCAGTTACGTCTCCTGGGACACAACAGCAGAGCCATCTGGAGCTCATCTCGGGGAGCCCGCTGGAGCTCGTTAATGTGAAGCCGTTGAGGATACGTATGACACATATCCACCGCAGAGTGAGTGGGGACGCTGCCGGTGGCTGCCAGATGAGCTCTCTGTGCTGATTGGCTGAGAGAGCTCCCTGTGCTGATTGGCTGAGAGAGCTCCCTGTGCTGATTGGCTCAGAGAGCTCTCTGTGCTGATTGGCTGAGAGAGCTCCCTGTGCTGATTGGCTCAGAGAGCTCCCTGTGCTTATTGGCTCAGAGAGCTCCCTGCGCTGATTGGCTCAGAGAGCTCTCTGTGCTGATTGGCACCCGGGGAAGACAGCTGAAAAGAGCTATCACTTCTTTATTTCACACAGAATGGTGTGATGGCGATGCCATAGGGGGTTTTGGGGTTCAGAAGGTCAGCGGGTGGGGGGGGGGGGGACTGGGCCCGTGGGTAGAGTACTGGGCCCGCTCGACAGCCAGTCTTACCGCCATTCAAAACCGCCTCTCCGTAAAAAACAGGCTAATCGCGGGATGCGCTCCTCCTGGGCTCGACCGAACCGAACCGCTGTTCCGTTAGCCCCCAGAACCCGCCGTCCACTGCCCCAGGAGGGGGGGGGCTCTGTAGCCGTGTAATACTACCTGGCTTTCTCTCTCTCTCCCTCTATCTCTCTCTCCCTCTCTCTCCCCCTGTCTCTCTCTCTCTCCCTCTCTCCTCCCCTCTCTCCCCCTCTCCCTCTCCCCACCATCTCCCTCCCTCCCTCTCTCTCTCTTTTCTTTGAAAGCGTATCGATTCGGCCCGGGGACGTGCGCTAGTTCGCGGCTGTGCTCGGCGAGCAGCCGCCATGGATCAATGCTAACCGCATCCCCGCCCGTGACTCGCACCGCTCCGTTACCATACAGCACCGGGGGGGGGCTGGGGGGTTAATCCACTGGCCTCGTGTGGCTGGGACCCCCCCCCCACTCCCCAGTGCCGCCAAATTACACCATATTACATTCTTACAATCGAATTCCCCAGAAAACCTTGTGTGTGGCTGCCAGACCACAGGTGACAGCTGCTGGACAAAGACCATGGAGGCAAATAGGAGGTGAAAGAGCAGCTGTAGCAACTCCTCCCCCCCCCAATTTTAATATCTCTAAAGAAAGTAAAAACCCATGGAAACAAAATCAGTGAACCCCTCTAGGGTCAGTGCTGTATGCTACATCTATTTAATTCATCCCCAAATGTCATGCCAAGAAAAAAAAAAAAAAAAAAAATGTATATATATATATATATATATATATATATATATATTCCCTTTTTTCCTGAAGCGCATTGATTGGCCTAGCAACCAGAGTACATTTTTAATTATACTTCAGATGAGAAACAAATGAGCAAATAATAAAATAAAAATAATTTGAAAAGACTAAAAACACACAGAAGTGTCTCTTCATGAGCACTGTGTACAAGCTCAGAGGTTTTTTAAAATCAGAATGCACTCCAATGAATTACACAGAAAGCTGTTTTGCTTGTTTATAGAGACCAGAGTTTTACTCCCCAAACACACACCGACATAAAGAGATTGGGAAACAATATGTATTTCCAAATGCAGAACACCTGCCAAATTTTACTACACTTAGTAAATACTCTTATCCAGAGTGATTAAACAGATTACCTTTCTGTTCACAATCCATTCCATACAGCTGGATATTTTTACAAAAGTTATTTAATGAAAATAAAGTTGAGCACTTGGGACGCACACGTGCACACACATGCACACATGGGCACACGCGCTCGCACACACACACACACACGCAGACACACACACACACACACACACGCTCGCACACACACACACACACGCGCGGACACACACACACACACACACATGTGCACACACACACACACACGCACACAAACACACACACCTGTTCTTTGCGGTGCTCAGCGTATCTGTGATTTTGACTTTGGGGTAATTTCGGTGAGGGAAAAGTTGGGAGCGCGGAGGGATGGGAGGGGCGCAGGTGACCCCCCCCCCGTGGTGCGGGCCGAGCCGAACGGGCCGGTGAATTATTACGCCTTGCCCCCCTCGTTAAATTGAAAATTAGCCGAGCATTCCGTTTCAATTAACCTTCCGTGTTAATGGAGTGGGACAGCGGGGGGGGGGGGGGGGGGGGGGGGGGGACCTCTGGAGGTCAGGGTAATGGAGCACAGACACTGGGGCACTAGGGCCCCGCCCATCTCCCCGGGGTTCTGAAGGTGTCAGGGGAATGAGGGGTTTCATGAGTGGGTGGCACATGTGTGCAGGTCTTCAAAATTTATTAAAATAGATTTTCTATAGGTTTGCACACCTGCACGCACACACACACACACACATCATTAGGCATGTGAGGGGCACGGAGATGATGCATTCCTTATAAAGAGAAGCAGACAGCAGGACGCACACTTGGATTAACAGCGTAGCCATTGGGTCAGCAGTAAGCACAGCTGGGTTAGCAGTATAGCTGCTGGGTTAGCGGTAAGCACAGCTGGGTTAGCAGTATAGCTGCTGGGTTAGCGGTAAGCACAGCTGGGTTAGCAGTATAGCTGCTGGGTTAGCGGTAAGCACAGCTGGGTTAGCAGTATAGCTGCTGGGTTAGCGGTAAGCACAGCTGGGTTAGCAGTATAGCTGCTGGGTTAGCGGTAAGCACAGCTGGGTTAGCAGTATAGCTGCTGGTTAGCGGTAAGCACAGCTGGGTTAGCAGTATAGCTGCTGGGTTAGCGGTAAGCACAGCTGGGTTAGCAGTATAGCTGCTGGGTTAGCGGTAAGCACAGCTGGGTTAGCAGTATAGCTGCTGGGTTAGCGGTAAGCACAGTTTGCTCAGTCGCATAGCTGCTGGGTTAGCGGTAATCACAGCTGGGTAAGCAGCATAGCTTCTGGGTTTAACGGTAAGCACAGTTTGCTGTGTCGTGTAGCTGCTGGGTTAGCGGTAAGCACAGTTTGCTGTGTCGCGTAGCTGCTGGGTTAGCGGTAAGCACAGTTTGCTGTGTCGTGCTGCTGGGTACGGTAAGCACAGTTCTGTGTCGTAGCTGCTGGTTAGCGTAAGCACAGTTTACTGTGTCGCGTAGCTGCTGGGTTAGCGTAAGCACAGTTTACTGTGTCGCGAGCTGCTGGGTTAGCGGTAAGCACAGTTTGCTGTGTCGCGTAGCTGCTGGTTAGCGGTAAGCACAGTTTACTGTGTCGCAGCTGCTGGGTTAGCGTAACACAGTTTACTGTGTCGCGTATGCTGGTTAGGGTAAGCACAGTTTGCTGTGTCGCGTAGCTGCTGGGTTAGCGTAAGCACAGTTTGCTGTGTCGCGTAGCTGCTGGGTTAGCGGTAAGCACAGTTTGCTGTGTCGCGTAGCTGCTGGGTTAGCGGTAAGCACAGTTTGCTGTGTCGCGTAGCTGCTGGGTTAGCGGTAAGCACAGTTTACTGTGTCGCGTAGCTGCTGGGTTAGCGGTAAGCACAGTTTACTGTGTCGCGTAGCTGCTGGGTTAGCGGTAAGCACAGTTTGCTGTGTCGCGTAGCTGCTGGGTTAGCGGTAAGCACAGTTTACTGTGTCGCGTAGCTGCTGGGTTAGCGGTAAGCACAGTTTACTGTGTCGCGTAGCTGCTGGGTTAGCGGTAAGCACAGTTTACTGTGTCGCGTAGCTTCTGGGTTAGCGGTAAGCACAGTTTACTGTGTCGCGTAGCTGCTGGGTTAGCGGTAAGCACAGTTTGCTGTGTCGCGTAGCTGCTGGGTTAGCGGTAAGCACAGTTTGCTGTGTCGCGTAGCTGCTGGGTTAGCGGTAAGCACAGTTTGCTGTGTCGAGCTGCTGGTAGCGTACACAGTTACTGTGTCGCTAGCTGCTGGGTTAGCGAAGCACAGTTACTGTGTCGCGTAGCTGCTGGGTTAGCGGTAAGCACAGTTTACTGTGTCGCGTAGCTGCTGGCTTAGCGGTAAGCACAGTTTACTGTGTCGCGTAGCTGCTGGGTTAGCGGTAAGCACAGTTTGCTGTGTCGCGTAGCTGCTGGGTTAGCGGTAAGCACAGTTTGCTGTGTCGCGTAGCTGCTGGGTTAGCGGTAAGCACAGTTTGCTGTGTCGCGTAGCTGCTGGGTTAGCGGTAAGCACAGTTTGCTGTGTCGCGTGGCTGCTGGGTTAGCGGTAAGCACAGTTTGCTGTGTCGCGTGGCTGCTGGGTTAGCGGTAAGCACAGTTTGGTGGGGCGTTGCGCTCCTGATGAATGACTGTCTGTCTCGCTGGCAGATCGATGGGAGGACCTGGCTCTGAGCAGGTGCATTCTGCCACACTGAGAATCACCCTGAGAAACCCTGCCACCGCTGCCACCGATACACACGCCAAGAACACGCCACACATGGAGCGCACGCCAAGAACACACCACACGCTAAGAACATGCCCTGCATGGAGCACACGCCACACATGTAGCACATGCTAAGAACATACCACACATGAAACACACACCAAGCACATGTGCACATACCAAAATGCCATGAACACATAGACAGACACACACAGACGGAGACACCATTGACGCATTATTGCCCCCCCCCCCCCCCACCCCGCCTGCCTTACCACCAGTGAGTCCTGCTCTTGGGGAAGCTACTGATACCCCCCTCCCCTGCCCAAACAGGAACTTCACACACCCGGTGGTGAGAGGCTCCGGTCTGAAATGAATCCCCACACGGTAAAGCACCACTGTGAAAAGCGGCTTGTGTTTGGGCAGGAAAAAGCCATTATACCTGTACCGTGCCCTGGCGTGCCTGTTTCCTTTCCCCTCATCTCTGCTGCTGTGACCTCTCACTCTCGCTTAAAACAGACTTTCTGCAGAACTGACAAAGTGCTGTCAACAACAAAAGAACTGCCGCTGTAATTTATGGATCATTCTTCACACAAGTAGCTCTGATTCCGACCGAAGGTTGAATTCTCTGTCTTCCAAGGCAGGAGGAACCAGCGCATCATTGGCTGTTCGAACATGAAGCAAGAAGCAGGTCTCTGCTTCTTTTCACGGAAGAAAAGTCCTCACATTCGAAAGAGGAAAAATTACTTTTCCCTCAGCCTGCTACTTTTCTGATATTTTTCATTTATTTGCTTCTGTTGCCTTACACTGTTGTCAGTATAGTATAAATCGAGCAGAACACTAATTCCAATTTAGAATGTCATGACAGCCAAATTAAGAATTAAAATGTGAAATCGGTGTAAGAGGAGTTAGTACTGCAGCAGACTGTTTATAACAGTCATGCACTGCATGGCAGCACTGCTAACCTCAAACTCGAGTGTCCGGAAAGTTAAAATATTCATCAAGGAGAGGCTCATTTTGAAGGAGCTTGTTCAATTTATTTTTGAAAAAAAAAACACGGATGTCTTCTTAATGTAGTTATAAATGACCTTTATTAATTTGTAATATCCATGTAGGGGATTTTTAAAAAATAGTCTTTTGGTTTTTCAAAACCCCAGAGTCATGCAGTGATCCGACTGCATGGTGTCGGTATATTGGCTCTTCGTTTTGAAACTTAAGAATCGGGTCGGGTTTAAAGCGGGTCTTATTTTTAGTGAAATGTACAATGGCGGACTTGTCGCCTCTTGCTGTGGGGTACTGATGTGCCCTCCCCATCGTTTGTGACTGATGGGAGCGATGACAGCTCGGCTCCAGTCGTCTTAATCAGGCCTGAGAGCGATAAAGCACATCAACGGCTAGTCTGGCTAGTCTTCACCACTTCATCCAATCAGAGTTCAGCCCATCGGTAGCCATCCAATCAGGATGCGCGCCATCAACTGTCATTAATGCCCTGCCGAAAACGGTCGCCGGAGTTCGGTTCTGATTGGACGAGGCAGTTCTTTAATGCTCAAACTGGTGGGGACGTGATTTGTCTTTGTCTTTGTGTAAAAAAAAATATTCACAGGGAAGTAAGCAAGCAGGATATTACTTTTTACTTCTCTACTTGGGTAGGAAGGAGAGGATCTTTCTACTGGTCACAAACTGCAACCCCCTGTTCTTCACGGTGCAGTTTTTGAGGAGATCTTTTGTGGGAATCTTAAATGGGAGGGTAAGATATGAGTTAGCAATTGGAGAAACACGGCTTTCAGAAGCACTCGATTGGCCAAGGTGCCATATGCTGTCAGTCAGCGGCCAATCAAATGGCTTTATTCCTCGCTGTGGAAACAGTTGCCAGGATAAGATGGTAGGCCACTGCTAAACTTTTTCAGTCCCAACCTCTCCTCACCTGTGCATGCAACTACTAGGTCAAAGTTTAATAATCAGTCTGTGGAAAAAAGGAAGTTTAAGAAGTGTGGCTAGCACTAACCTCTCTTTTAAAGCACACGTTTAGCAGATTCTCTCATCTAGAGTCTGAGACTTAGAAGGCTTATAATTAACCCCTCCCAATCTATTTATACTAGCCGGCTGTTTTACTGAAGCAATTCAAGTTGAAAATCTTGCTGGAGGGTGCAACAGCAGTGCCCCATCTGGGAAACGAACCTGCAACCTCTGAGTGAAACAGAGGCCCAGCTCCCTGACCGCACCACAGCTGAAGCACAGGCTCGGGACGGCCCTTCGCCGCTGCCATGGGGACGAGGGCAGAGGACTGTTTAGCTCTGGAGCGAGCAGCGCTGCCAGCTTCGCAGCGTTGGATTGTGGGAAGGCACTTAACGGGATCGATCCCATCAGCGCCGCCGCGCGAGGGAGAGGACGTGCGATTGGCCGACAGCTCCCGTCGCCACTCGCCGCTGCGCTCTGTCCCCATCGCCGGGGGTCAAACCATTCAGCCGTCCGTGCCAACCCCCCCACCCCCCCCCCCCCCCGCCAGACCTGAACTGGCACCCTTCACAGCTGTGTGAAAGACACTTTTTTTTTTTTTTTTTTTACCTTGAGGGGATTTCCCTATATGGTATGCTCTGGCACAGCTGCTGTTTTTCGGGGGGCGGGGGGGCGGGGGGGTGGGGAGGTGGGAGGGTGTTCTGGATTTGATACCGAGAGGCATTTTGACACAACGTTCCGTCCCCTTGGCTCCCCGTGCGCTTGGCAGGAGCGGCGTCTGGGCTATTTCTGATGTGGGACACCTCTGCTTCTATCGGTGTGCATAAATACGAATCGGGGGGGTGGGGGGGTTATTTTTAGGGTCACCGCACTGGGTCACTTCATCTGTGGGGAGCTGGAATCGCTGCTCCCTACCCCCACAAACAACACCCCCCCCCCCCAGCCCCCCAGCCCCCGTTCCTCTACAGGGGTCCTTTTTTAAATCCCTCTGGGTCAGGGAGCTTTCCTTATTGCAGCCTTTATCCGGCTCACAGGCTTCGTTCACCGCATACTAAACACAGAGGATCCGATGATGTCATTCTCCGCTTTGGCATCTGAACAGGAAGTGATGCGAACGGTGAAGCGTGATTGGCGGATGCGTGAAGGGGAGTGGAGCAGGGGTGCTGACAGCCCTATGGGGCCCCAGGGGTCAGGGGTTAATGTGGGTACTATTGATTAGGCAGCGAAGGTCACTGCTGCACTCACAGATGAGAGGATCATTAACCTGTTGTTTTAAAGGTTGTGATTGTCCTCCTTACGAGTGGTCTTTCCTCTCATTCTGTATGTGGCAGAGCTTCACTCGAAAACACAATTACCAAACTGCATTTAAAACCAGTGACAGAATGCAAACGTTCACAGTACAGAGGAATAAAACCTGAGTAAAAAAAAATAATAAAAAGAAATAAAAAAAACAATGGCAAAAATAAACAAATAAAACAATGGTGCTTGAAGAAAATGGCCATTAAATGGAAAGGAAAAAGTAACATAAAGGCATATAAACGCTGTGGCCCTAAATAAATAAACACTGTAAACGCGCTCCGTTTATCTCCTGTGGACTGTAGTCAGGGTGACCCTCAGCGTTAATCAGGCCAATCAACCTGTCAGTCAGGAGGGCGATCCCTCGTTCGCTAACGTTTTCAGCAGCGCATGTTTTTTTTTGTTTTGTTTTTTTTTTTTTTTCCCCCGCGCAGCTAACCTGACACTGGAACAAAGGGGGCCTGCTCTCTCAGGACTTCCGGCACCTTATAAATAGCGCGTTTTATTATAGCTCCGCAGAGCAGGAATCCCCGGGCCGAGCCAAAGGCTGCTGTTCCCCCGGTGTACAGTACATGCCGTAGCTTTGTGTGCGACGCTCTCGTCTCTCGTTATTTTTATATTTGCATTTCCAGGCATTCAGGTTCACTGGCACTCACGCGGGTCCTCTTTTCAAAAACATACTGTACATGCAATCCCAGCACGCAGCTGGGCGTTCACCGAAGCTATTTGGGGTTAAGCGCCTTTCGTTCCACTACAGTGGCAGTGCCCCCCACCTAGGGAATCAAACCTGCAACCTCGACCCGAGTTACAGGCGCAGTTTCCTCTTGCGTGAAGGACACAGGCTCAGAAAAGGAGGCCCTGATGAAGTAAACATGGGGCACGACAGAGTTCTTTATTTTATTTAGAAGGGTAGCAGAATCAACATGGCGCCCGTTTGGGGCCTGAAGCTTTTGACTTTCGGCCTTAATAAGGCAGACCCCAGACCCACGTGGTTAAACCAGGCTCCAGACCCCAGACCCACGTGGTTAAACCAGGCTCCAGACCCCAGACCCACGTGGTTAAACCAGGCTCCAGACCCCAGACCCACGTGGTTAAACCAGGCTCCAGACCCCAGACCCACGTGGTTAAACCAGGCTCCAGACCCCAGACCCACGTGGTTAAACCAGGCTCCAGACCCCAGACCCACGTGGTTAAACCAGGCTCCAGACCCCAGACCCACGTGGTTAAACCAGGCTCCAGACCCCAGACCCATGTGGTTAAACCAGGCTCCAGACCCCAGACCCACGTGATTAAACCAGGCTCCAGACCCCTGCACCAGCAAAGGGTTCTTGCAGGCTGACCTACTCCTCGTTTTATGAATGAAAGGAGAAAGGAGCTAGCTGGTAATAAATAACACTGGCGGGAGTAAATGAGTTTGTCCCATTTAAAGAGAGAGAGAGATCAGGAGAGGGAGAGAGAGAGAGAGAGAGAGAGGGAGAGGGAGAGGGAGAGATAGAGGTAGAGTTTCCCCTCCAGGGGGCCATTCTCAGTCTTTTGGTTTCTCATTCAAAGCGTGTGATGCAATTACACAGAGACCAGTGCTGAGGAGGCGAGCAGTGGGTGGGGGGTGGGGGGGTGGGGGGGTGGTGATGGGGCGGCGGGGCTGAGCTCACAGCGTGGGGGAAACACAGCCCCGAGGCGAGCGCTAGCAGGCCGAGGGCTAACAGGCGCTAACAGGCCGAGCTCCCTCCATCGGCCCGGCTCCTGCCTGACCCCACCGCACGCGCAGAGGAGAGGGGCGGGACCCCCGCCTGTCACGCCAACCCGCCAAATATTTATTTATTTCTTTTCTCTCCCAGTTGCGAATTCCCGGCCGTGTTCAGTTCAGGAGACTGTGGGGGAGTGTATGATGTCACACACTCTAACTAGGTTTGTTACAGTGTGTATTTCTGTCCATGGCTAAATTGACTCTGTGATGTCACAGTCAGTCCCAGACAACGGCTCTCAAATGGAAGCCACATCATCAGTTAGAATTCCGTACCATTGTGATGTCATTCTTTAATATATTTCTGCCCACGTCTGTGTATGAACTCCATTGGGACAAGCTGACCAGGTGAATAAAAATGTCCCTAGAGGACACACGTTGGCAAAAGCTCTGCAAAACTTAAAAGCTCGCCCACTGCAAGACAGAAACACCAGCGCAAGCACACACCAAAAACACTCCTCCACTTCTCCCCGTAGATATCAATATCGATAGGGCAGGGCAGATATCGATCCTGGCCGCTGTTTTGGGGATAAGCGCGGGTTTTGCAAAGCTAACGACGCAGAGCTGGCAGCACAGGGAGGACACAGACGTAGCGTGTTCCAGCTAGCCAAACATAGCCTGTGCACACAGACTCCTGGGAGGATGATCTGACAAGCCTCCTAATGTCTCTAATTAGAAGTCTGCGGGGGTGAGGCGTGGCATTTAAAAAGTAGCACGAAATACATTCTCATTTCAGAGTTCGGAGTGGGGTCTTCTGAGTGGAGGGTGGGCGTGGGGGTTGGGGGAGGGAGGGGGGGAGGGCTTGGGGTTGTGCTTGCCAGTGTCTCCGCAAACGTGACTAATGCGTGTTAATGTTGAGCTGGGGGGGCAGAGGGGGGGCACACACAGACCTTTTATGTTGCACCTGTCATGCGACAAACAGACCTGTCTGAGCATTTGGAAATAAGCCCAAATTACTATCGGCTTTCCCCTCCACAGAGCCAATGCACAAACAGGAACAGTCCTGAGGTCACATGACTGAATACAGTACATTCCACTGCCTGAATATTCCAGGAGCAGCTATCAGGACTGGGGGGGGGGAGGGGAGGGGGGGGGGGTGTGGTATTATGGCCAGGAAACTAGGCTTGTGCCTCGGGGGATGCAGGTTTCACTCCCAGGTGGGGGCAAAGCAATGGCACCTCGACTGAATTGCCTCAGTAAATATTGGGCTGTGTAACTGGGCTGTATGTGAAACGTATGCTGTGTAGGTCGCTCTGCTATCAGATAATACAGGATGACCATGTTGACCATGTCAGAGATGCAACAGGAACGTGAAAAAGACCCAGAATCCTCCTTGCCCCCGTGGGCATGAAAGAAACGTAGCGCGATTAAGGCTGATGCCTTTTTCTGTAAGATGGCCGCTCTCGTTCTCTCTGTGTGGAGCTATCAGCTGTAGAGCCTGGGGGTAGAACCCGGCCTGCATGCGCACACTCTCCTGCCCTTTGATCACCAAGAGGGGGGAAAAATGCGTTCTGATGCGTTTAAAACTGTGTGGAGTACCACACACTGCCAGACTACTACCTCCCGCTAGTAATAGATATGTGTGTTTGAAAAAAATATACAGTACACACACGCATACTTTTCTCTCTCTCTCTGCTCTCTCTATCCCTCCCCTCCCCATCCCCTCTCTCTCTCAGTCAGAGGTGACTTCCTAGTTGTAAACCCTACTCTAAAATTAGAGGAATGGGTGCAGTTATTTATTATGGATGGCTCTGGTGGAATGCTGTGTGTGTGTGTGTGAGTGTGTGTGTATAGTGTGTGTGTATATACTGTGTGTGTGTGTGTATAGTGTGTGTGTGTATAGATGGTATAGTGTGTATAGTGTGTGTACAGTGTGTGTGTATAGTGTGTGTGTGTGTGTGTGTGTGTGTGTATAGGTGTGTTGTGTTGTGTGTGTGTGTGTATAGTGTGTGTATAGTGTGTATGTGTGTTGTGTGTGTGTGTGTTATAGTGTGTATAGTGTGTGTGTGTGTATAGTGTGTATACTGTATGTATAGTGTGTATAGTGTGTGTGTGTATAGTGTGTGTATAGTGTGTATAGTGTGTGTGTGTGTGTGTGTATAGTGTGTATAGTGTGTGTATAGTGTGTGTGTATAGTGTGTGTATAGTGTGTGTGTGTGTGTGTATAGTGTGTGTATAGTGTGTATAGTGTGTGTATAGTGTGTGTGTGTGTATAGTGTGTGTATAGTGTGTATAGTGTGTGTATAGTGTGTAGTGTGTATGTATGTGTGTTAGTGTGTGTGTGTGTATGGTGTGTTGGTGTGTATAGGTGTGTATAGTGTGTATAGTGTGTATAGTGTGTATAGTGTGTGTATAGTGTGTATAGTGTGTATATGGTGTGTATAGTGTATGTATGGTGTGTATAGTGTGTGTGTCTGTGTGTGTATGGTGTGTATTGTGTGTGTATAGTGTGTGTATAGTGTGTATTGTGTGTGTGTGTGTGTGTGTGTATAGTGTGTATAGTGTGTGATAGTGTGTATAGTGTGTTAGTGGTGTGTATAGTGTGTTGTGTGTGTGTGTGTGTATAGTGTTGTATAGTGTATATGTGTGTATGTATAGTGTGTGTATAGTGTGTGTGTGTGTATGTAGTGTGTATAGTGTGTGTGTGAGTGTGTATAGTGTATAGTGTGTGTATAGTGTGTGTGTGTGTGTAGTGTGTATAGTGTGTGTGTGTGAGTGTGTATAGTGTATATAGTGTGTATAGTGTGTGTGTGTGTAGTGTGTATAGTGTGTGTGTGTAGTGTGTATAGTGTGTGTATAGTGTGTGTGTGTGTAGTGTGTATAGTGTGTGTGTGTGTATAGTGTGTATAGTGTGTATAGTGTGTGTGTGTGTGTGTGTATAGTGTGTATAGTGTGTGTGTGTGTGTGTGTATAGTGTATATAGTGTGTATAGTGTGTGGGTGTATAGTGTGGGTGTATGGTGTGTATAGTGTGTGTGTGTGTGTGTGTGTGTGTGTGTGTGTATAGTGTGTGTTGTGTGTGTGCGTCTGTAGTGTGTATAGTGTGTGTGTATGTATAGTGTGTATAGTGTTGTAGTGTGTATAGTGTATAGTGTGTATAGTGTGTATAGTGTGTAGAGTGTATAGTGTGTGTATAGTGTGTATAGTGTGTATAGTGTGTGTATTCTCTCGCTGCTCCTCGGGCCCTGGCTCCAGCTCGTAACTGGTGACCTGTGAAAATGAGCAGAATGGGGGTGTTAAAAGCAGGCCTGGCTGGTGTAAGCGTACCCCAGGCCCCCTCGTCCGGTTAACAGGGAAATAAACCCTCTCACCCTCATAAAAGCGCCGTCTTATTTACTCACACACACCCTGAATTAAGGGCCTCGGAAAACCCGCCGCCAAGTCCGCCACCGGCCTCTCCGCGCTTTCGCCCTCCGCGGCGGGGTCCCTGCCGTTCCCCCGTGTGCCCGGGACACGGAGGACTCCATCTTTACTGCGGTGTGTGTGTGTGTGTGTGTGTGTGTGTGTGTGTGCACGCGCTAAAACTCTCACTGGCGGGGGAGATAAAATGTGATCAACTGCTTTTCCTGAGTACACATTCAGCCCGCGTTTTCTCTGGGTGGCACTCCATAAGAGCTCCATAAAGCATTCATAAGCACTACATAACAACTACATAACCTCTCCATGCAGAGACACAAGCAGTCACAGGGTCTGCTCAGTGAGTCATCGTCAGTATGGTACCTTGCCTTCTCCACCGCATGCTGAATCGTGCCGGTGTGTCACCCTCTCTCTGGGACAGGGCTGTAGACTGTGGTCTGAGTCCTCAGGTGTGTCCAGGTGTGTCCAGGTGTGTCCTGCAGTCCACGGGGATTCAGTTACATCCTCCTCACACCTTCAATTATGCACAACGTGGGCGCCTCATCCTTAGAACTGAACTGCCTCCTTGTTTTTATTCCATTATACGCTTAAAATAAATAAATAAGTAAATAAATACGTTTTTTTTTTTTTAAAACATGCAGGTGAGGCTGTCACCTGACCCCAAGGTGTGCCGGCCCTGCTTGTTATGTGTCCCGCTGTGACCCCCCCCCCCCCCCCCACCAGCGGATTGTGAGCCCAGTTCAGCGTGGCACGATTTTCGGATCCTATTTCCGTGGAAACTTGGAAAGCAGGCAACGCTCAGGGTGAGGTCGCACGGACACGCCCCCCCCAAACCCCCCCTCCCCCAGGAAACTCAGGCATGCGAGTGAGCGGGTAGCGCCTCTCGCACAGATTGGTTCCCATGGGAACGGTGGCGGTGTGTGGGGGGCGGGGGGTTTGCGATTGGCCAGTGCAACATGGAGCGAGCGCAAAAAAGTTATCGGACTGCCGACGGCTATGGCTGCTTGTGTGCCAGATTATAGCCGCAGGACCAAATATTCGCCAACGATTTGGCTTCTCTTCACGTCTGATCCTCATCTTGAGGGCCTCAGCTCAACCGTCCGCTAGTGACTGACAGCAGTGTTCGCTAAACACGGGTGGACAAACTGCTTGAGCCAACTGTGGGCTGCTAGCAGTCTGCTATGTGCTTGCTAGCTGTATGCTTGCTAGCTGTGTGCTAGCTAGCTGTGTGTTAGCTAGTGTTTGCTAGCTGTATGCTTGTTTCAAACAAGGTAATGATCGACAGCTCATCGGAGCTCCACCCATTTTTTATGTTTTGAAATCTGCTTACAGCACTGCCTTTTAAACCCAAATCTCACTGGACAACATAATAGGACATGACATCATATGCTATTTTTCTTTATTTTACATTAAAGATAATCACAAGTCTTTAGTTTTGATAGTGTTATGTTCACCATTACTCTGAACCTTTGTGGGATTTCTATAGCTATTGTTACCTGGCTAGACTGCTATGACTCACAGACTGCACTGGTTTCTGATGTGTAAGAGGTCCCTTATGCTACCTCACTGGATAATATGTTAAAAAGGGTCAATTCGAAGAGGACCGGACTCAGTAAAATCTCAATTTCTGTTTATTTCTGCCCTTGCAGAATAAGAACTTTTTTTTAAAAATCATCCCCTTCATGAGTCCAGCATCGAAAAACCGTTAATGTGAAATGTGAAATTTGGACTTTAAATGTTTAAATGTTTAAATATTTTTGCTAGAGTAATCAGCCCTTTACACAACTGGAACATACAGCAGTATACTGTAAACAGGCAGGCGTTTTACGGAAATACAGTAATTGTATTTCATAGCAGCATACGTCTCAAAGTAATGTATTTGTAATGTCTGAATGTGGCGATAATTTACGTGGTTCGCCACATATTTGTGAAGTGCTGCCAAAGTGCCTTCTTTGATATTGACGATATATTTTATTTCGGTGGATTGTATTTTGATCTGTTCCCGTGAGTAACGTGCCGAAGCTCGTTCCGCGCTCCGTGTCTGTGGGACGGGGGGGCGGGCGTGTGGAAAGGGCGAAAAGCGCGTGTGTGCCCCCCCCCCCCCCCCCCCCCCCCGCCGCTTGCCCCTGCTGCGATTTTAATTAGCCCCCCTTAAGTACGTTGGGTCATCAGCTAAAATGAGAACGCCCCGAGCTGCCCGGCCTCGTTAAGTACAGGCGATGAAGACGGCCGCGCCCGGCTCACCTGCTCCCCCGCTGTGTAATAAGTCCAGAGGATTTCTCTACAATCCCATTTTCGCCATATTCTACTTTTTAAAAAATTATTATTTTGTTTTTGTGAGGCTGCGCAGGTGACCAGTCGCACCGCTCTGAAGGCCTGGTATGCTTCATGCTGAGATCTAATTTCCCAGAGTGAAATTTTGCGGAATTTATGTCATGGCAGTCTTTATGTTTCTTTTTTCTTTTTGTTGTTGTTTCTTTTTATCCCTTTTTGCTCTGGCCACCCCATCAGTTATTGTAATTTGTTGTAAATTGTGTGGAAAATAAAATCAGGACGTGTGAAACTGGATGCAGGCCGGAATGGCGCGGAGCTCGGTGGGTGATAATGTACCTGCAATGCACCAGACTCTCTCTCAGCAGGCCACACCGCTCTCTCTGGGGAAGCCCTAGCATTAAAGCCTCTCAGTAATAATAATAATAATAATAATAATAATCATCATCATCATCGTCATCAAAATCAGTATTGTCATCATCATCACCATTACAATCAGCATCATCAAAATCATCGTCATCATCAAAATCATCATCATCATCATTATCATAAGAGTGAAAACACACACACAGACACCCACACACACACACACACACACACACACCGGCTCAGACCCTGTTTGATCTAGGTGTTGTCCCAACGCAGGTTCGTGACAAAACCAAATGCCTATCACAGACTTGGTGGAGCCCACATTCTGCGTGTACTCAGATGTAATTTAACTCTTCGTCTGTGTTTAAACAGATATGGGCGGCCATCAAAATGCTCAGCATAGTCCAATGAATTATCAGCCATTGCAACTGTGGTAGGATATGGATTTACCACATTAGCTCATAAAGGTGAGCCACACACCACTGTAAACAATACTTTCTTGTGTGTGCAGAATAGATTCATACGGTAGGTCTCACAGGAATTTTGGCAATTACTTTGGCAAATAAATTTCAACTTTCACATTCCTTTTCACTTCCACGAGGTTCGCATAAACTGGTCTGAGGTAAACTGAACAACAGGTCAGAGGTCAGAAAGTTCAGGGGGCAGTGGCATGGGCACAGTTTCACTTTGCATTACATTGCATTACATTTATTTGGCAGACGCTTTTATCCAAAGCAACGTACAATAAATGCACACCAAAGGTCATTGGAACAACTGCAAAACACAGGTCTGATAAGGTAGAATACTTATTACATAACAGTTATTCATAGCCATGAGAACATTAAGTCCAATTCACACAGTAAGCACAGAAGGTCAGAAAGTTATGGTGTGTCAAAATAGGAGGCATGACAATGAGCTACCACATCAAGATAACGATACAGGTGCAATATAATTGCTGGGTGGAGGTACAAGTGTAACATGGAAGTGCAACTGGAACTAATTAGAAGGACACAAAAGATAAGAGTGATCCTAGATTGGGAGTGCCCTGCAGAGTGGTGATAGTTATTCCAGGTACAGTCTGAAGAGAGGCATCTTCAGACCACGGTGGAAGATGGGCAATGACTGAGTGGTTTGTAGAGGAACAGGGAGTTTGTTCCCCCACTGGGGAGCGAGGGTGGAGAAGCTCAGTAGTCGGGACGAGTGAGAAACATCCTCCCGGATGGCAGAGAGTGCAGGTTGGTCGAGCTGGCGTGTGAGTAGAAAGGTTGAATTTGCAATGATTGGATCTCTTGGGGGTCCATTAATTTTAATACATGATATTTTACATCACATTGGCTTGTCAACGTTATGAGCTTGACAAATGAAATATTTCTTTCACCTGAAAAAGAAGGACCAGGCTGATGGAGGCTTGGCTGATTGGCTGCCATTTCATTTCTGAAAAGGAGAAATTTGCGTCAGAAATCAGACCTCCTTTGTTGTCCACTGATTGCTTTTTTTTTAAATTATTATTTTTTTGAGAGGGCCGTGTTTCGTGAGGACCCGGTGTGCTTGATCAGGTTTGTGGGCGGTGTGTTTGTGTACGAGTCAGGGGGGCACTAAAACAACCCACAGCTCTGGACCGCCGAACTCACAAAATGGCAGCCGTGACATCAGAGCGCGATAAAGCGTGTCATCGACCTTGCGGTCGGAGACAGTAGCTAAGCTGGCGGAAGGAGGTTACCGTGACGTTACGAGCTGTAACTGCAGCTTCTGCAGCTTTCGCTCAAAGGCCGGTGATTTGAGTTCTTTTATTGTTTATTTTCTTGAATTGACAGTTTATAACAAAACCCTTTTCATAGCTTCACGGTCTGGTTTTGAAGGAAAAGTGTGGTTTTTTTTTTTGTTTATTTGGGGGATTGGGGGGGGGGGTTGTTCAGGGAGATATCTTGGACTTTTTGTGGGCTGTGGGGAATGCTGTCATGGGGGCAGTGTGGGGGAGTGCTGGGGGGGGGGGGGCATAAACAGTCAGTTTTATGCAATTGCATGAGACGGCCAATGCACGCCCTTGGTTGTCTTTTTTTAGAATTGCGCCACTTAAAATAGAGTTCTCTGTTCTTTGTTCCATGCGCACCCCCCCCCCCCCCCCCCCCCCCATCCCACCCAACAGAGAGAAAAAAACAGCTCTTTACCTAACAGGACAGCTTTGTGAACTGGCAGCTGCATTCTTCAAATTCAATTAAATGAGCAAACTGGAATTGACTTGTTTGCGAAAAACATTTGGCGTGCGTTAATACAAATTACAGAATGTGTTTGCTTGTATATTTTTTTCTTTTTTTCCCCCAGATACACAAGTTATTTCAACACGCTGATCCTGCATGTTTTGAAATGTTATTTTTGTCTCATAGGTGACACTCAATATTTTTTGGCAGTTTGACAATTTTATTTGTTTTGTTTTTTTTAATTTCGGTTTTGCAGTTTTGAAAGCAAGTAAAAATGTTTCCATGGTCTATTATTAACAGGAATTGTTATTGAAGGGTGATTTTGAATACTTAGTTCATAACTAGTTACCTGTCAGCTCTCAACCTCGAAAGTAAGTCAAAAACATATTACAGGTTTTGGCACACCTCTTATCCAGTAGGAAAATCTGACAGAGCAGCATTTTAAATTGCATCTATTTATATAAAATTGATATTTATTGAAATTATTGAGGTTAAGTGTTTTGCTCAGGGGCACAGTGATCCAATAGGGACCTGAACTGGCAACCACTTGTTTGCACGGATAGCTCCTTAACCACAGGCTTTCTCTGCCTCCTCTGCTCTTCTCTCTCCCTCCTCCCTCTCTCTCTCTCCTTTTTTACCTTCTGTCATTTTCTCTACTCTCTCCACCCTCTCTCCCTCCCTCCCTCCTCCCTCTCTCTCTCTCCTTTTTTACCTTCTGTCCTTTTCTCTACTCTTTCCTCTTCTCTCCTCCCTCTCTCTGTCTCCTTCCCTTCTGACCTCCCCCTCTTTCCTCTACTCCTCTTCTTTCGCCTCCTCCCCCCCTCCCCCCCCTCCTGGCTGTAGTAATCTGAGTCCATAGTGGCCCGTATTAGGGGTGGATTAAAAGGTAACAGGTTTGATTGGCAGTTCACCGCGGGGGAACTTTGGTGGGAGGGGCTGAGGGACGGTTAAAGAGCGGTGGAAATCACCGGAGAGAGCCGAACCGAGCCAAGCCGAGCCGAGCCGGGCCGGCTGCGGGGATTCTGAAAACCCGTCTGTGTTCCTCAGAAGGGAGAGGGGATACGGAGAGGGGCACAGCGTCCGTTTAAACTTGACAGGAAGCCGTCTGTGTGATTGGCAGCCTTGGGATCCCAGTGTACCCCCTCCCTGCAGTTTGATTGAGCTGATTTCAGCTCCTGGGTTTGCTTCAGGAGGAAGGTTCGGTGTCGGCAGATTTAAAAGCGAAAGTACCGCTCTCCAGACCAAAGGGCCCAGCCCCTCCTCAGCTGAAAGTTTGTCTCACCCGCTCTCCCTCCCCTGTGAGCTCTATACTGTACCAAACAGCAAAGGGATGGGTTTTTCTGGGAATCAGTTTTTTTGATGATTTATTTTTTGATAGTACGCTCTCGGTTAATCGCGCAAGATGCATCTGAGTGGTCCATCTGGTGAGCAGTGATGGTGAGTACTAATGGTGAGCAGTGATGTTGAGTACTAATGGTGAGCAGTGATGTTAGCACAGCTCTGAGCAGTGAGGGTGAGCAGTGATGTTAGCAGTGATGGTGAGCAGTGATGTGAGCAGTGATGTTAGCAGAGATGTGAGCAGTGATGTGAGCAGTGAGGGTGAGCAGTGATGTTAGCAGTGATGGTGAGCAGTGATGGTGAGCAGTGATGTTAGCAGAGATGTGAGCAGTGATGTGAGCAGTGATGATGAGCAGTGATGGTGAGCAGTGATGTTAGCAGTGATGGTGAGCAGTGATGGTGAGTAGTGATGGTGAGCAGTGATGGTGAGCAGTGATGTTGAACAGTAATGGTGAGCAGTGATGGGATGTTTCAAATAGTTTCAAACTGTTTGCTGCTTCCTACTGCCAGCAATGTACTCTGACTTCTGTTCAGGCATGCCATGCTCATTTGCATATTAACCATATAGTAATTGAATTTCATCACGTGTTTCCAGCAGGACTAACTAGTTCAGTTCAGTTTAGGTTCAGTTTTATTTGCATTGTGCTTTTTTTTTTTTTTTTTTACAAAGAGTCGGTCACTCTCTCAAACCTCTCTCTCAAAAAACTCTTCCAGAATTTCACTGCGTGTGAACCCTGACCCCATCAGGCGGTTAAATGAGCACTCAGGGCCAGATCTAGCAGAGCCATATATGGGTCACCCTGTGTCACTGCAGCCCTCACACGGCTGTCGGCCAATCGGCTGCGTGGATCCAGTCCGGCGCACGATGGCCCAGTTCTGCTCTGAAACCCGGGGGAGGGGGCCCGTGGTGGAGATGGGCGAGTGAGAAACGGTAAAGAGATGGATTCACACGCAGCCGCTGGCTACGCTTCGCACCCGGGGGGCGACGGCAGAAAGGGCGGGAAAAGCCGCTACAGCCTTTCGGACAATTCGGTCTCGTTCCGCTT
This sequence comes from Anguilla rostrata, assembly GCF_018555375.3. Taxonomy (NCBI): domain Eukaryota; kingdom Metazoa; phylum Chordata; class Actinopteri; order Anguilliformes; family Anguillidae; genus Anguilla; species Anguilla rostrata. Next base: position 62,321,239 of record NC_057937.1, on the reverse strand, counting down.
TCCGTCGCCACGCTTTCAAGTCAATTAAAATGTCTCGGTAATGATGTGTTGTGAAGCCCTCAGGCCGCGGCGTAGCAAACACCTCTCCCATTGGACCTCTGCTCTCGGGGTCAACCAATAGGGCGTTTCCCAGGATGCCTTTGTGGAGCGGCGGCTCGCTCGGTGCATTGCGGATAGATTAGCCGCTATCCAGCGCTCGCCGCGCGCAGCGCTCGCTGGGCGATGAACTGCGGAGCTCTCTGGGGAATTATTTGTGTTTCAACACTGGAAAATGGCTCAGCGACGGTGTGTGGGGGTCATGTGACCGACACCCCGTTCGACCTCACGGTTCATGGTTAAAGAATTTTTCCTCCCTTTTTTCCTGTACCACACGTGTCTTGAAGGCTATACATTGCTAACATAACCATGATGTCATACCTGTCATAACCAGCCGTAACAACTTAATGACAGCCTGGTTCCAGCTCTACAGTGGGAAAGGGCTATAATGAGCCAGGCTGGTTCCAGCTCTACAGAGGGAAAGGGCTATAATGAGCCAGCCTGGTTCAGCTGTACAGTGGGAAAGGGCTATAATGAGCCAGCCTGGTTCCAGCTCTACAGAGGGAAAGGGCTATAATGAGCCAGCCTGGTTCAGCTGTACAGTGGGAAAGGGCTATAATGAGCCAGCCTGGTTCCAGCTCTACATGGGAAAGGGCTATAATGAGCCAGCCTGGTTCCAGCTCTACAGTGGGAAAGGGCTATAATGAGCCAGCCTGGTTCCAGCTCTACAGTGGGAAAGGGCTATAATGAGCCAGCCTGGTTCAGCTCTACAGTGGGAAAGGGCTATAATGAGCCAGCCTGGTTCACTCTACAGTGGGAAAGGGCTATAATGAGCCAGCCAGGTTCAGCTCTAAGTTGGAAAGGGTATAATGAGCCAGCCTGGTTCCAGCTCTAAGTGGGAAAGGGCTATAATGAGCCTGCCTGGTTCAGCTCTACAGTGGAAAGGGCTATAATGAGCCAGCCTGGTTCAGCTCTACAGTGGAAAGGGCTATAATGAGCCAGCCAGGTTCCAGCTCTAAGTGGGAAAGGGTATAATGAGCCAGCCTGGTTCCAGCTCTATAGTGGAAAGGGTATAATGAGTCTGCTGTCAGCCTACAGGAAGGGCTAATGAGCCAGCTGTTCAGCTACAGTGGGAAAGGGCTATAATGAGCCAGCCTGGTTCAGCTCTACAGAGGGAAAGGGGTGTAAGTGTGCATTTGTCCTGTTTTGGGAACTCTGGAGCTCAAAGTTCCCCGCTCCTCTCATTCTGAACTACCTCCCCCCTCCCCCGATCGATCTTGTTGGGGCTCTCCCCCCCCCCCCCCCCAGTCTGTTAATAGAGGAGGAGAAGGACTTTGCACAGGGTTGCCAAAATAAAGTTCCTGAACGGTGGCCCTAGCTCCTGGGCGGGACACTGTGTTCCCTCTGGGCACCGTTCCCCAGTCCAGCTGCCAAAAATGCCTCTGCCAGCGCTGGAGTGTCGTCCCGGGCTGACCGTCCCGAGCAGGACAGGGGGAAGCCAAACTCCCCCCGCCCCCACCCCCAATCCGCTCCGCCATGGAGCGTGCCAGGGAGTGCTGTTACCATGCCAACCGCGCTGAATATCTCCGGGGGGGTGTGATGTCCCGTACAGCATGCACCCTGGCACAGGGACTACTCAAAAACACTGTCCCGCCTCGAGACTCAGGCCAAAATCTCCACCAACCGGGTTATTGACTATAACAGTAATCATCCATTTTATTTATACAGTACTGCTGAAATGTTTTGAGCCATTTTCTGAGAAGAGTATATTGATTGTACGCATACAAGCGAACACACACACACACACACACACACTTTCTCGGTTTTATGTGCTATTTGCACAAGAGGCATTGAAGAAACACAATGAGTAAAGTATTAAATATGTCCGTTCTGTATTTTTGGAGCAATATGCGTTTTAAATTTATCGTCCTATTTTCAACCGGTTGAGAAAGTTGTCAACTTGGTGCGTCACGAACACAGTAACCACTCCCCTTTCCACGCCCCGTAAACCCATGGATAACTAGACCCATAGTTTGCGCTGCTGGCTTACGGGCAAGACAATGCAAATATTTGACTAATGTTAGGTTCACTTAAATTAGAGTATATTTTAAGGACTATTAGATTATTTCTGGTTATATTCATTTAGCTAGCTAGCTAACGTTAGCTAGCTAGGTAGTTTGCTTTCATAAGGCAATGTTATCGATAACGTTAGCTAGCTAGTTTGGTTTTATGAGGACATTATAGTTGTGCTTTTATCTTAACTTGGCTAGCTAGATAGCAAAAATTATAATTGGATATAAGTCAACGTCCTTAGCTATCGATACTTGATATACTACTAAGCTAGTGAAAATTCAGTCTCCCAAAAAGAGCGCGTATCATGGGGGTAGCTATGGTAACGGGGCACGGTCTGTCAATCATAGCTAACTGACAGTTCTCATTACCACGCCCAGACGGTTCGGGTGAACTTTTATAGTGGGAAATGTAGGCTTAGAAAAATGCGTTTTAAAGTACATTGAAATGACTGAATAATAAAAAAATTATGCATATTTATTTTGTTGTTGTCTGAAGACAACTGGCAAGTGTCACATTCAACCACCATGTTAATCCTTTAAGATGTACACAGGTAATATTCAGTATGCAGAAATGTGATCACACACCAGTGCAGATGCATAGAGAGAAGTACAGTAGATATGAGAGATAGAGAGAGAGAGAGAGAGAGAGAGAGAGAGAGGAGAGGGAGGGTGAGGGGCTCCATGTTTACAGCTTGTTCCTGGTTGGGGGGGTGGGGGGGGGGGGGGGGGGGGGTAGTTTTGGAGTCAAGCAAGGCTGTCCGCGCCTCAGCGTGGGGCGCTAACTAAGCCAGAGTTCGGCTGAAGGGCAAGTCATGACGGTACTGTGGTATAATATTAGTATGTGTGCTCTCTCTCTCTCACTCTCTCTCTCTCCTCCCCTCTCTTCTCTTCTCCTCTCTCACTCTCTCCCCCTCTCCCTCTCTCTCTCCCCCCTCTCTCTCTCTCTCTCCTCTCTCCCCCCTCTCCGTCTCTCTCTCTCCCCTCTCCCTCTCTCCCTCTCTCCCCTCTCTCTCTCTCCCTCTCCTCTCTCCCCTCTCCTCTCTCTCTCCCCCTCTCCTCTCTCTCTTTCTCCCCCTCTCCTCTCTCTCTCTCTTCCCCTCCCTCCCTCTCTCTCCTCTTTCTCCCCTCCTCTTCCTCTCCCTCCTCCTCTCTCCCTCCTCTCTCTCTTCACTGTCTCCCTCTCCTCCCTCCCTCCTCTCCTCCTCTTCCTCCCTCCCTCTCCTCTTTCTCTCCCTCGCTCTCTCTCTCCCTCCCTCTCCCCATTCTCCCCCTCTCTCTCTCTCGCTGTCTCTCTCTCTCTCTTTCTTGCTCACAACCTTATCTGATCCCCGATTCCCCTCGGACAAATCAGGACCTGACAGCGCAGTGCTGGCCATGGGACGAGCAGGAAGGGCCCTGCACGGGCGTCCTTCTCTCTGCCCGATTAAATCACACTCAATTTCCCCATCATCTTTCCTTTAGTTGCAAAAAATAATAATAATAACAGCAAAGACTCACACATTAACTGTCCTACACACACCATACTGTATTAACTGAAAATGAAACCAATCTTCACCCCCCACCCCCTCTCCCTAAAATTATCCCAGACCAGACCGTTGCTGCCCAAGCATTGAACTAGAGCAAAATGACGTGAGTCAATAATAATAAATAAACCATATGATATAACTGGAGTCGAAAGCAGACAGATTGCGTAGATGAAGTGACCGGGGGAGTAGCCTGTGTGAGCACGAGCGCTAGCAAGAGCAGGGCAACCCGAATGTGCTGCACCTGCCCCAGCCACTGGTACTGCACCTGCCCCAGCCACAGGTACTGCACCTGCCCCAGCCGATTGTGCTGCACCTGCCCCGGCCACAGGTACTGCACCTGCCCCGGCCGGAGGTACTGCACCTGCCCCAGCCACAGGTGCTGCACCTGCCCCGACCACAGAGACGGCCCGTCTCCCGCCGGTACCGTATTTAAAACCATAACGGCACCGACAACCTGCTCCCGCACCGTCCCGCTCAGCTCGAACCCATCTGGGTAGTGTAGCGGTATAAGCGCTCGCCTACCACCGCAGAGACCGGGGTTCAATCCCCGGCTTGCGACTGGCGACTCCACATGTATCGGAGGAGGATCATGTGGCAGTCTTCACCCTCCCCAGACCAACAGAGGACAGCGCATCGACCAGGACCGTGGCTGGTCCACATGGGGAATCGGTATAACGACTAAACTGGGGAGAAAATGGGAGTGAGAGAGAGGAAAAAAAATGTGGGGAGAATATCCTTCTCCGCCAGGAGTGGAGGTTGTGTTCGCCCCACGGGGAATCGAACTCGGACTCGGAATCGGAATCGGACAGCGTTCATATGAGTCATTCTGCCCGAGGAGCCCGTAATCTGCGCAGTTCTGTCTGTGCCTGGAGTTAATTACAGCCCCGCCCCCCCCACCGCACTCATCAGGATGTACTTTTCTTTTTTTTGGTCTCAACATTAATTGCAAAGCCTTGTTAAAAAAAAAAAAAAACATTTTTTAAATAGCGAGCTAATTGGGTACCTAGTCAGTGGATGCCTGTTAGAAAACAAGAATGTTCAAAACGGAAAAAAATTAAGAAATTTCAAAACCGTAAGACATCAATTCTCCTCCAGTGGGACACAAGGTTTTAAGTGTTCTACGCAAATCAGGCCAGAGCAGTATTTCATTCCGTTAAATTCACCGCCAGGTTCATTTATTTATGTATTTATTTATTGTCTTCCTCTGATGACTGCAAAGGTGTTGTAAAGAGCAGCTAGGGAGAATGAGGCCGTCTCAAATGCAGACTCATTTGCTGAAGTTTATTCTCACAAGGGATTGGGGGGGGGTGGTGGGGGGGAGTAATCTGAACCCTGTCCTCCTGCCGTCCGCTGATACACATCTCCCAGACATGGAGCTCTCTCCTTATCTTCATGTGGGCGCACTGCTGACTTGTGGGACTGCTGAGAATGCTGCTGTATGATGTATGCGAATGCTGGCTGTTTTTTCTGTGTGTCTGTCGGATGCGTGCTGGATAAATTTAGCAGTGTGGCGAACTGCACTGCTGCTCTGTCCACGCACGGCCATGTTCCGGCACACAGCCACGGGAGTGACTTATCACTGGTGTGACTCAGCCTGGGGGAGGGGGGGGGGGGGGTCAAACTGCAATCTCAGGTGATCTCAGGTGAGCCCCAGTGTGAGGGGGGGGCAACCACAATATCAGGTGTGCCACAGAATGGGGGATCCCCCTGTCAGTGACGTTCCGTACCTTCTTTGACCTTCTGAGCAGTCAGTCACAGAAACATGATGTCACTCACAGACACATGATGTCAGTCACAGAAACATGATGTCAGTCACAGACACATGATGTCACTCACAGACACATGATGTGATGTCAGTCACAGACACATGATGTCACTCACAGACACATGATGTCAGTCACAGACACATGATGTCAGTCACAGACACATGATGTCACTCGCAGACACATGTCAGTCACAGAAACATGATGTCAGTCACAGAAACATGATGTCACTCACAGACACATGATGTCAGTCACAGAAACATGATGTCACTCACAGACACATGATGTCACTCACAGAAACGTGATGTCAGGCACAGAAACGTGATGTCAGGCACAGAAACATGATGTCAGTCACAGAAACATGATGTCACTGCCCCCCCCCCCCAGATTGGGACAGGCCTGCTGCATATATTAATTAATAACCCGTCTGTGAGTCAAAGGTTGAAGGTTGTGTTTGAGGAAGAGAGACCTGACCCCGTTCAAGGGGTTAATCGAGGTCAGTGTACTTAACAGTGGGGGGTATTGGGGGGGGGGGAGCACCTTGCATAACCCCCATGCCATAAACATGAGGGAAGTAGGACCCAGAGTTTGCGGGCTGGATTTGGACACCCTGATGAAAGCTGGTCCCTCGTACCCCTGGCAGCTGTCCCCGTACCCCTGGCAGCTGTCCCCCGTACCCCTGGCAGCTGTCCCCCGTACCCCTGGCAGCTGGTCCCCGTACCCCTGGCAGCTGTCCCGTTGTCACCTCCGCATTTCGTCTCAGCCGAGTAGCGTTCGCCTTTCTTTTCCCTTTTTCTTTTTTATTTTTTTTCGTGTTTTTATTTTTATTTTTTGTGAGTTTGGGAGGAGAGACAAAAAAAAATGAAAATCTATTTTGGGATCTCGGCGTGACGCTCGGCACTTCATCATTTCTTGAAGTGTAATTTTGCCGTTTCTCGTTCCCCCCCTCCCGCCCCCCACCTGCTCCCCACCCCACCCCCCGCCAGAGCAGCTGGGTCCCGTCTTCCCTGATTGGCTGAGCAGCTGGGTCCTGTCTTCCCTGATTGGCTGTCTTGTCGCGAGCGCGGGATGGTAATTAGCGGAGGGGCTTCCATCTTAATTACCAGATGAGCGCCGGTGTTTTAGGGAGCGGCGCGCGGAACTCGCGCGACCCTTTTTTCCTTCCTCCCCCTCCAGCGCGCAAGCTGTTCCTCCCACCGCGGGCGAGCTAGCCCGTTAAAGAGCAGAAAGCTGGGAGGGGCCGGGCTCGGCTCGGCTCGGCTCGGCTCGGCTCGGCTCGGCTCGGTTCGGCTCGGCTCGGCTCACCCGCACGGCCACAGGTGTGGCAGGTAAAGGGGGTGAAGTAAAATGGCCGCCAGTCCCGTCCGTGCATAATTGTTTTTTTTTTTTTTTTTTTTTTTGTCCTGTGTTAATGGCCTGGAAATTTTCTCTTTGTGTTTATGGATTACTATGACAACAGGTAACAACGGAGCAGGTGTGGCTGCAGGTGTGAGCGGCCAGATAGCCCTGCTTCTGAATGACCTGCGAAATTAGTTTTTTCCGTGTGGGCATCGTGCGTGAAAAATTAAATTAAATTTGATAAACAGTGAAGCACGGCGGCCAGACTGGTGGTCAGTCGTCGAGTGTAAATTCATGAATAAATGCGTGTGAAGGAGCCTGATATCGAGAACACACACTGAACTGCATGTGTGATGTCACTGAGCTCACAGACACGCCAGCGCTACATATAAAAGCTGAAACAGCGGATTGGAGTGGAATTTAGAGGGGAATTTAGCCATACGATCCTGCACTGCACTGTAAACCCTCATGCTAAGTGTGGGGGGGGGGGGGGGGGGAGAGGAATTCGGCCAAACAGGCAGGCAGTCCGGAGCTAATCGTCAGCCCAGGGTTTTTTCCTGGACGTGTTTCCTGGATGGCGGGGCTGTCCGACCCCCCCGGGCGCGTCCCGCTCCAGAGCGTGACTGAGGCATGGAGGAATGGAACGGGACGGGGTGTAATTACAGGGAACGCGTGCGCGGGTTCCGCTGTTAGCGCCCTTAGAACCTCGTTAAATTCACACGTACCCGCAGCGCAACATTAGCTACCGCGTTGGCTACGGGGGTGGATTTTTGGGGGGGGGGGGGGGGGGTGGTGGTGGTGGGGGGTGGGGGGGTTATGAAGGGGGCAGCATTACCATGTTCCCGAAATCTGGGATAACCTTTGCACGTCAGGCTGCAAAGGCACAGGTGTGGTTTGCAGTGCTACACCGTGCAACAAAGAGGTTGCGGGTTTCGTTCTCAGCTGGGGCATAGTCTGTTTCTTCAGTAAAATACAACCCGTATGTAGAAAGCTGTGCATGCCCGTTTCGTCTGCTCACGCTTAAGAAGTGTGAAGGTAAATAGGTTGTGGGAGACGTGCGGTAGCGGAGTCTAACAGATTGTTAAATCTATTTCTGCGACGCTGAGGGAGCGGAGTGAATGCAGATGTTTCCTGGTTCAGGAAAAGAGCTTATTAAGATGTTAATGAACTACAGGAAGAACTACAAAGGAGAGCGGAACACCAGCCCGGGGGGGGGGGATGCTATTGATCCAGCCCCCAATATGTCCCTGTCATTTGGATGATAGTATTAGTGCCCAGCCCCCCCACCCCCCCCACCAAAATGTAAAATCCTAAAGCAAATTTCTTGGTTGCCCCCCATTTGCAGGGATGTCTGTGTTCATTTCATCAATGCCCTGAAGATTTTTAGTGAAAGCCACAGGGAAAATCGCTCACTGCTGTTCCAACTGTAGCAGAGTTCAAACGAGGCCATGGAGGGGTATCATATGCGGTCTATCAGTGTTGAATTAACACCACGGAATGGGGGAGGGGGGGGGGATCGGGAGTGTGCATATCCAGCTCATATGATCAGCTGAGTTATTCCACTCCACATTCTCACTTTGTGATAACACATCGCCTGGCACCGGACCAGGAACAGGCCGACTGCCTTACGCAGAATCTATACCACGCGTGCCCCCCCGTCCGACCCGCATGGGGCTGTCACATGACACCTCATTAAAGGCGCCTATATCAACGTGCCTTCACACCCCGAGGTGCACAGCAGCCCACAAATAGAAGTCCTATTCATTTTCTTAGAAGTCATATTCTTTAAGTTTACCTGTTAACGCCAACCCCCCCAATTTATTTATACTGTTGGTATCGAACCCAAGGACACGTGAAATGTAAACACTCCTTTCAAACAACTAAACTCTCTCTGTCGCGCACAAAACACCGTAAACGCATCGAACTGCGTAACTCGGTAAAATACCGTAAACGCATTTAACTGTGTACCTCGGTAAAATACTGCTTTGTAAATGGCTTATAAACGTGTTATAAATGTGTTATAAACATCCGAGGAAAAACGCTTTGGTTTATTCTTCTGATACTGTCCCTCTGGGTGCCGTGTCCTGATGGCTGTCAATCTCCAGCCTTTTAAAACAGGTGGGGGGGGGAGAACCGGGAACCCGCGTCACCTGGGCAGATGTGAGTACAGCTCACCTGTGAAGCTTACCTGTGTACCGTGAAGAAGCGTGAAGGCTCCAGGACATGTGTTTGAAAGCGGAGGTCACAGGTTGGTCAGGGACGAGAGCCGAATTGTAAGAAGAGTGTTTCTTGGGCCTTATCTGCTTCAGCCGATGCACATTTTCACTACGTTTCCCAGCATCCACTCTGGTTCCCGGGCTGGGCTGGGCTGGGAGAAAGTGTTAATGACTACAAGGTGGAAATGAGCTCACAGAATCTTACAGAGTTTTTTTGTGATTAAGCCCCCCTTGGGACCCCTTAATATCTCAAGCTGTCTTAGTATTAATCCGTTAAGCATTAAAATTAGCCCGCAAATATTACAGAACATTTAGGGGAGATAAAATGTACATGTGAATACGTTTGATAAGAGTGTAAAAAATGACCACGGGGAGTTTCTATAAATAAACAAGCTCTTGTGCCGGGAAGTCGTGTTTCCACTGGGTTGTTATTTCTGCTCAGAAGACGCAGCCGTGGTTACGCTGTGTCAACAATCGATGTGAGGCTGTGACCGGACTCCCAGTGACATGGGCTGAGTTTCTGAAGTAAAGCAGCGCTCTGTCGGGTCGAACGGCAGGTCAAAGGTCGCGTTCTGACAGCCAGGACGTGGTGAAGCTGTTATCACGCTGTGTGCACAGACCCTGCGTACGCGCACGACTCTCTGTGGATGCTTTTTCCTCCTGTTCCCCCGCGAGCGCAGAAACGCATCGGAATTCACTGGAGAGGCTGAGTCCAGGAATTTCAAACCCCCAAACCCTGAGGGCAGTAATGTTTTCTCTCTCCCCCCCCTCTCTCTCTCTCCCTCCCTCCCTCTCTCTCTCTCCCCTCTCTCTCCCTCCCTCCCTCCCTCTCTCCCTCTCTCTCTCCCTCCTCTCTCTCTCTCTCCCCCTCTCTCTCCCTCCCTCCCTCTCTCTCCCTCCCTCTCTTTCTCCCTCTCTCTCTCTCTCTCTCTCCCCCCTCTCTCTCTCTCTCCCCCTCTCTCTCTCCCTCCCTCCCTCCCTCCCTCCCTCTCTCTCTCTCTCTCTCTCTCTCTGGCTGGTCTTTTGATCAGCAGTTGATTTCGTTTTTGGAAACGAGGTGCGTGACCAACTGTGGCAGTTAATGAAACACCGACACACACCGACAAACCTGAAGATCCTGCAACCAGCCTCTCTGGACCTGAGCTAAGATCTGTGGCCTGGGCTGTGAGAATCATTACATTAACATACACACGCACACACACACATGTGCACACACGGACACGCACACACACACTATCATGCACATGCATGCACGCACACACAGACACAAGCACACACACACACTCTCTCTCTCTTACCCACACTCTTTCACACAAACACACAGTCACACACACACACACACACACACACACACTGCTTTCTGGTGCTGGGTTCTGTTTTGTCCTATTAGCTGTTATCAAACTGTCACCGATGAACAACGACACTCAGGAGTTCGGAGGTTCAAACTGCGATGTTATCTAAGCAGGCAAATGCTAATAAACTCAATTTTTGTAGTTTTATTTCTGAAACGATACAAAAAATTCTACTAATCTGATAATTTTGGGGAATGGAATGTCACACAGTATATTGCAAATGTATGGGCGTTTCAGGAAATGTAACGATCAATATATTTCACAACAGTGGATATTTAATGAAATTTTTCCTTATCTGAAAATGGCCATAATTTGCACATTTTCTCAGATATTGTGAAGCCTAGGTATGCATTTTGTTTTTTTTAGCTTGACGCTTTTTATTTCAGTGCATTACATTATTAGTGTATTAGTATAATTCATTTCCACGAGGCCCGTTATTGTGGATTATTCTTCTTCTGCAGTCTCGTGATCCTGCTGGCCCGCATTGCAGCAGAGTGCAGTTACACAGAAACCCCCAGCCTGCCTTTCTAATGTCCCTCCCTCAGCCTGCCTTTCTAATGTCCCTCCCTCAGCCTGCCTTTCTAATGTTCCTCCCCCAGCCTGCCTTTCTAATGTCCCTCCCCCAGCCTGCCTTTCTAATGTCCGTCCCCCAGCCTGCCTTTCTAATGTCCCTCCCTCAGCCTGCCTTTCTAATGTCCCTCCCCCAGCCTGCCTTTCTAATGTCCCTCCCCCAGCCTGCCTTTCTAATGTCCCTCCCCCCAGCCTGCCTTTCTAATGTCCCTCAGCCTGCCTTTCTAATGTCCGTCCCCCAGCCTGCCTTTCTAATGTCCCTCAGCCTGCCTTTCTAATGTCCCTCCCTCAGCCTGCCTTTCTAATGTCCGTCCCCCAGCCTGCCTTTCTAATGTCCCCCAGCCTGCCTTTCTAATATCCCTCCCCCAGCCCCCGCCTTTCTAATGTCCCTCCCTCAGCCTGCCTTTCTAATGTCCCTCCCCCAGCCTGCCTTTCTAATGTCCCTCCCCCAGCCTGCCTTTCTAATGTCCCTCCCCCAGCCTGCCTTTCTAATGTCCCTCAGCCTGCCTTTCTAATGTCCGTCCCCCAGCCTGCCTTTCTAATGTCCCTCCCCCAGCCTGCCTTTCTAATGTTCGTCCCCCAGCCTGCCTTTCTAATGTCCCTCCCCCAGCCTGCCTTTCTAATGTCCCTCCCCAGCCTGCCTTTCTAATGTCCCTCCCCCAGCCTGCCTTTCTAATATCCCTCCCCCAGCCCCCGCCTTTCTAATGTCCCTCCCCAGCCTGCCTTTCTAATGTCCCTCCCCCAGCCCCCGCCTTTCTAATGTCCCTCAGCCTGCCTTTCTAATGTCCCTCCCCCAGCCTGCCTTTCTAATGTCCCTCCCCCAGCCTGCCTTTCTAATGTCCCTCCCCCAGCCTGCCTTTCTAATGTCCGTCCCTCAGCCTGCCTTTCTAATGTCCCTCCCTCAGCCTGCCATTCTAATGTCCCTCCCCCAGCCTGCCATTCTAATGTCCCTCCCCCAGCCCGCCTTTCTAATGTCCCTCAGCCTTTCTAATGTCCCTCCCCCAGCCTGCCTTTCTAATGTCCCTCAGCCTTTCTAATGTCCCTCCCCCAGCCTGCCTTTCTAATGTCCCCCAGCCTGCCTTTCTAATGTCCCTCCCCCAGCCCGCCTTTCTAATGTCCGGCCCTCAGCCCGCCAGAGCCTCCACACACCGCAGCTCATTGACTCAATTTCCAAAGGGGAAATGCTAACTAGCATAAGCTACGGCTAAAGCGCGGCACACAGGCACCTCTCCACTCCACGGGTCACACGTGTCTTTAAGAAGCCTCCCCGTCGCTCTCAGGACTCCTGCTACCCGGGATTACAAGTATCAGGGATTCCTCTCTTCTGAAGTCTGGTCCCAAATACAGGCTGAATTTAGTTTTTTCTTTTTTTTTGTTTGTTCCTCGGCCTGCGTGTTGACGTTATTGTTACGCTATTTGTTTGCCGTTAGCGGCGTGTCTGTCTGTCGAGAGGGCTCCGTGGCAAAGCCCAGGGTGATGGCTTGTGGCTGGCTCTGTTTCATGTGGGAAATATCCCCGGAAAAAGGAGGGAGATCGAAGGCAAACTGCAGGAGCTTTGCTGAACGATTTGATTTTTCAAAAAAAAAAAAAAAAAGAAAAAACGCGTGTGAACTTTCACCCATTTTTCATCTCGGGTTTCAAAGCAGGTCGTTTATTGGCCACCTGGCTTCGCTGTGAGGGGCCTAATGCAGTTGCCGTAGAAACGCACGTGGTGATGGGGGAGGGGGGGGGGAGGTTGGCTAATTATGTATACTGCAACAATAATTATCGAATGCAGCAAGGCGTGATATGTGTTACGTCCGGGCCGCTCCCACAAGAGCTGGTCTTGTCACCTGAAGGTCACAGGTTCGATTCCCCGGGTAGGACACACTGCCGTTGTACCCTTGAGCAATGTACCTAACCTGCATTGTTTCAGTATATATCCAGCACCATCAAATCGCATTTATTTGCATAGTGCATTTTACAAACAGTCATTTGAAGCCGTACGCTTTACGATGGACCCTGGCCTGGACAGAGGGGTAAGGAAAAGCTCCCTAGGTGGGACAGACAGACAGACAGACAGGCAGGCAGGCAGACAAACAGCCACCTTGGGAGGAAACCAGCACACAAAAACACACACTTTAGCTCACTTCGTTTTTTTACAGAGAACACTGAGGTTCAGAGGTCAGGAGCAGTGAAGGCTCTTATTTCCTCACAAAATGTCTGATTCGAGTGTATTTACTCTGGCGGTGGGGGTGGGGTGGGGGTGGGGGTGGGGGTGGGGTGGCGGTACGCGGTAGTTCCATTAGCTCTCAGTACTAGAGCGCGCCTTCAGACCCTTCAGTGGGAAATAAACTGCAGGCGAGAGGAGATCGAAACATTTGCGGGGATTAGTGTTAGCGTTAGCATTAGCATTATTATTAGCATTAACGTTAGCGTTAGCTAGACAGCAGGCATACCTTCAGAATGAACTACTTTGGAATCAACAGATCCAGGAACTAATGAGGAAATAACACAGGAAATAACAATGCCATGGTTTGCTGTTTATGCTCCTTGTGTAATAGTTTTTTCACTTTTATTTGTTCAGGTAAACCCCACTGAGACAAAAAATGGTATTCAAAGTAAAATATTGCCATCAGTAGCTATCAACAAATGGCAAAAAATCAAATATCGAAAAACTTCCCCTTATTAAATAACTCACAGGAGTAGCAAAGGTATTTATCCTATATGAATTAATCCATCACAGCTTTGGATTTGTCCAGGGAAACCAGATGGTTTCAGTTCCAGCTTGTTTATGAAGAGAGATCTGAGGAAAAGAAGCATGACAGAGAAATGATTGGGCTTTCTCGCCCATAGTCTGTGTGATCATAATTACTGCAAATTGAAAATAATTATTCGGAACGCTTAAAACCGATTTACCAAACTCTTCTGAGCAGCAATATCTAGAAGAAGAAGAAAAGAGGGTGAAAAATAAGGAGGAGATACTCCTATATGTGTGTTTGTAAGGCAGAAAGCCTGCATGTGACACATCTTTTTCAGTATGTAAAGAGGTGTTGACAATGCATCCCAGCATGCTCGATTCAGGAAGTGCTTTTACGACATGACAGCTGCATCGATCACTGAGGGGCTGGCGGGGGGGGGAGAGGGGAGGGGGGAGAGCACATGAGGTGAATATACAAGACGGTGGGACAGAGTGGAGATGTACGCTTGTGTGTTATTGTATGTGTGTGTGTGTTAATGACCGTGTGTGTTGCTGTGTGTTACTGTATATGTGTGCGTTTGTGTGTGAGTGTGTGTGTGTATGTGTTAATGACTGTGTGTGTTGCTGTGTGTTACTGTATATGTGTGTGTTTGTGTGTGAGTGTGTGTGTGTATGTATTAATGACTGTGTGTGTTGCTGTGTGTTAATGTATATGTGTGTGTTTGTGTGTGAGTGTGTGTGTGTATGTGTTAATGTGTGTGTGTGTGTGTGAGTGTATCTGCTGAAAGTCCTGTTTTTGGGGACCCCCTGTGGTTTAGGGCGTAGGGCCACACATTTCCAGGGGAGGCCCTCTGAACCTCACCCACACCCCATAACCCCCCCCCCCCCCCAGAATGACCCTCACCAGGGCCAGGATGTACCCCAGCTCACCAAACACAGTTTCGTAAACAAATCGCTCTTGTTCTGTGGTGTTTGGGCCCCTGGAGACTCAGAGAGGGCAGAATGAGGTGCAGTGATTACAGATCGCACCAAGGCTCCGTTTATACAGAGATACGGGCGCTAGCTGGACCAGAATGCTAATCCGCAAGTTTCAGAGCTAATCACAAACTTTAAGAGAACGCTCAAAGAGTAACGGGAACAAAAATAATATTGTCTCATCTGAGGATGTGTGTTCTAATCATACTAAACCAGAATCTGGTTTAGTTTTTTTCTGTGAAGCAGACACCCTTGTCTGGGATGGCTTCCTCTGTTTAAATTTAAGCAGCTTTTTAGCCATTTATATAGAAATTTAGATTACAGCTATTCCCCCAGCTGGGATTGTTATCCTGCAATCTTCGGTTGCAAACACCCCAGAGCACAACACACAGCCATCCATATATTCAATGTTAAATCAACCAACTGTTGTTCTGCTAGAAAAATGTGAATCAGGTTCTTTTTTCTTTTTAAAAAAAATATGCACAAACATGGAAGTCACACAAATCAAGCATGGTTGGTTGAGCATTTTGCAGGCTAAGATTCAGAAACAGGTTGGGAGGGGGTGTGGGGGCGGGGTGTGACGTTCCAGGTTCTTTTTTCTTTTTAAAAAAAATATGCACAAACATGGAAGTCACACAAATCAAGCATGGATGGTTGAGCATTTTGCAGGCTAAGATGCAGAAACAGGTTGGGAGGGGGTGTGGGGGCGGGGGGGGGGGGGGGGGGAGTGTGACGTTCCCACCTGAAAGCGTGGAGTTAATGTTTCGCTATCTGTGATTTAAATAAAGATTTAGATGAGCTCAAGCGATTGGAGAAAGGCGGGGAACCGCATCAGTTTGCTAAATCCCTGACAACATTCTCTCCCATCTTTTGATGCCTGAGATAGCGGGGGTGTGCCTGCAGACAAATGTAAAAATATCTGTATCCGGTTTAATTGCTGTATAAAAAGAGAGAAAGAGAGAGAGAGGGGGGAGAGGGGGGCTGTGACTCTGTTTAAACCAAGAAGGCTTCCGCATTCTCCCAATCCATGTGCCCTTCCCCTGACCTCAGACATCGGTGTAATTTGAGGAAAAATCGGTCTTGCCTAACTCATTTGGGAACTTTGGGAAAGCAGTTTTTTTTCGGGGATGAACACCTTGTAACGACGTTTCGGATGACGCACTGAGCGACCATCACATGGTATAGGATGACAATATAAAAGCAAATTGGACTTGGTGTGCGTCCCATGTGTCCCCTTGTTCTGTATTACACACACGGTTAATCTTCCTGCTTAATACGGCAGAATAACATGCCATGAGTAATCCAGGAGTGTGTTTGTGTCCTTGACATCACTGCGAGTTCAAAATGGCCTTGGGGTTGGGTATAACTGACAAAAAGGTGTGCAATGCACTTTTGCTGCAGTGGTGCATTGTGGGAGTTGGAGTTCTGAGCTCCTCTTCATTTTGGAGTTACAACATTTTGGCAGTGGAATGTTCCACTGGTGGTAAATTTTAAAAGCTGAAGAATCATAAAAAAACAAAAATAAAACATTTCTCATAAGGCCTAATGGGAGGACGAGACGAACACTTGTATTCATAAAGAATAGGAGCTCTGTTATAGGATCAAGTTTCCCCTGTCTAGGTTTTGACCTTATCCAATATTGGCTAAGAGTCTAAACATCAGAGGCCTGTATTCAGGTGTCTCAGAGTACTGCTGATCTTGGATGATATCCCCTTTTCTCTGTGTCAAAAATGTATTCTTCACGAGATAAAAGGCGAAACTGATCCTAGATCAGCACTGCGACTCTGAGATGCTTTATGAATACGGGACCTTGATCTCGGGGCGGTTTGGCCTGTTAGCTCTCAGCCTTGTGTTTTCTCAGATGTGGGTTTTTAAGTTTTGGAGACAGGGGAGACCTCATCCCAGATATCAGCGCCCCTGAATCGAGGCTCCAGCGCTTCAGAGTTTTTTAACAGTGTCTAACGATGCTCCCATCAGCCCCTGTCCTGTCAGCCAACTGCCTGATGGTGCCGGCTGAGGGTGAACCATAAAAGTGCCCCCCTCTTTGCCCCCCCACTCCCCCCCACAGTACAGCACAGATAACTACACACCCCCCCACCCCCACAGTACAGCACAGATAACTACACACCCCCCACCCCACCCTTTCCACTCTGATGTGAGTGCTCCTCACTACCCTGTTTTTTTAGGCGATTAACCCTAATGAATCGCCCCGGTGTGGTACAGCGATAACCGCGGCACGCCGAGCGCCGACCGCGCCGCACCATAACGGGGATATTAATGGCGGGAGCGGTGACCGGCATGATGAAGCGGGGGCGTGTTTTACCGCGATGAGCAGAACTGCCGGTGGAGCGCTTTCTGATTGGTGCTGCTGCTGCCACGGCGACGCGTTGGAAACGGGATCTTTTTGGCGGAGGATGGCGGGTGGCTGGGGCCGCGGCATTTTTGGCCGGCGACGGTTGGTCGTTACGCCTCGTTATCGTGTCTCAATCCGTTCCAGAGCTCGCGGTGTCCCCCCCCCCCCCTCCCCGATAGAGCCACAGAGCTTTATTTATATTTACATGTCAGAAGTGAAGCTCTGGGAAAACCTCCTGTCCCCGATCTGGTGAAGGATTCCGCGAAGTCCCCGTGGAAAACACATCATCATCATAATGATCTTCTTCTTCATCATTATCGTCTTCATCTTCTTCTTCCTGTTCGTTTTCTTGTTGTGTGTATAATAATGTAAGTGTTTTGCGGTTATGCATGTGATTGAGGGGGCTTCGGGGCTGAGCAGCAGCAGCAGCTCAAACGCATGCCCACTAACAGCACTCTGCCAGTGCTTCTCACCCTTAGCAGACGGTATTATCATACCGTGCCCCGACCCCCGTCCCACCCTGGGGGGGGGGGGGGGTAATTCGGCTGTCACGCCCATTAGGAGCAGGCCCGTGTCTCCCCGGGCACCAGTGCACACGCACGTGAGCGCGAGGAGTCAGTTTCGCGGCGTCTTCATCCCTCTGGAAGCCTCACATTTGTTCTTACTCTGTGATTTTAGCTGCCTGTGCAGCACTTGGGTCAACGTGGGTTGTATTTAAACGTGCTTTATAAATAAATTCGATTTGATTTGATTTGATTTGATTCACATGGCTGCTGGCCCTGGTGGTGCACAGTAAAGTGTTCTTCTTCTTCTTCTTCTTCTTCTTCTACTTCTGGCTGTTCCCGTTAGGGGTCGCCACAGCGGATCAGATCCCTATATTTGATTTGGCATATGTTTTTACGCCGGATGCCCTTCCTGACGCAACCCTCCCCATTTATCCGGGCTTGGGACCGGCAGTAGGAATGCGCTGGCTTGCGCATCCCCAGTGGGCTGGGTTTGGGGCATTGGCTGGGATACGAACCCGGGCCGCCGATGTGGCAGGTGGGCCACCAATGTGGTGCAGAGTGAAGTGTCCAGTGTTAAATCAACACTTACAGAGTACATTTGTACATGGTTCCTTATTGGACGTTCTCTGTTAGAGTTGAATTAACATTACGTGAGGCTCCTCCTCTTCCTGTGTTTGAGAGAGGTCCTGATTGGAGCAGGTTAATGGGCGTGTTTCCTCTGGCTCTTTCTCGCGCTGGTTGTGGATTGAGAGCGTGGAGCTGAGCGTCAGCTAAAGCAGGTAGAGTAAAGCAGGTAGAGTGAAGGTGTCTCAGGTGCCGGGAGACCCTAATTCTCAGAGAGCAGCAGAACAGGCGAGCCCGGAAGAGAGGTGCTGAGGTCTGCAGAACGAGGCCTGGGGGTTTTCACCAAAAAAAAAAGCACACGACCTGCGGGGTCCCCCGTGTGCGCGGGGCTCTCGTCCAATAGGAAGAGCCCCCCGAGACCCGGGGCGAGGTGCGGCCAGTGTTCCGTCGCTATGACGATGATGAATCCCCCATAGCGCTGTGCTGCTTCCTCATTTCAGCGCTCGTGCTTCACGTTTTTATTTTTAAAAGAGGCGTAGGTGGCCTTCTGGGGGGGGGGGGGGGGGGGGCTGTGCTATGTGGCCCCACAGTCCTGGATAGCTGCAAAGTTTCTGGGACTTTGTGTCAATCGGCAGCCAGTGCAGGCCTTGGGCACAAGGTGTGTGTGGACCCCTCAGCCAACCAGCGGCTTAAAATGAAGCCCTTAAGTGCTGAAACTCACCGCAGGTTCGGCAGGAACTGCAGGCCTCCAGGTGCGCAGTTTGAGATCCCCGTTTTACGGAAGGGTCCTGCCCCTCTGGGCCTGCGGAACCCTGGGGTTTTGGGGATTTACCTGGATTTACAGGACTGGACACCCCTGGAGCTTCATATACTTCTTCTTAGGAGAAGGTACGCTGTTTAGATAGGGACACAGAAGAAACACAGCTTTTCCGCATTACATTATTCTCAGACTCAGTAACAAGATAAAGTTTGAGAAAAAGGAGTGCCTTTTTTAAAATTCTTCTCAAATCATTAGTGTAATCTTCAAATTATTATTATGGGGGGAATTGTAACATGTAAGAATCATCGACTAAACCAGGGAAATAAAATTCAGAGCAAGTTTTTTTTCAGCTGTAATATGTAGGTTATTTTACCGTATGCAGTCAAGCATCACACAGAGCAATCACGTATGGAAGACGGGTCATTTACATGTCAGAATGTAAATTTAATGGGGACTGGAAATTAGGTTACTCAACAGCTGACAAGCCAGCAACTCCTTTCTCTGGCAATCTAATGCGAAACGCACGCAGACTTAAAATAACCGGCAGGGAGCCAATCAGGCGGCCGTATTTAGAGAATGTAATTTGCACATGCCCAGTAATTAACCCCTGAACAGAAAGACAGTGGAACACCAGGGACCCGGTTTTAGAGGGGGATTATTATAGGGCTGGGTGTTTGATACGGCTCTAAAGAAGCCTAGATTTGAACTGCGCCTGTTGCTCTTCTGTCTGTCCTGTTCAATCCCGCTCTCTTTTCCTCTCAAATACACTCGTTCTTGGCTCCATCCTTTTCTTTCTGTTGAGCTGGGTTGAGTTCAAAGCTTCTAATTTAAAAAAAAGTTTACCAATGTTTTTTCTCGTGAAAATGCTATGTTTGTGTGTGTGTGTGCGTGTGTGCGCGTGTTTGTGTTTGCGTGTTTTTGCATGTGTGTGTGTGTGTGTGTGTTTGTGTGTTTGCGTGTTTTCGCGTGTGTGTGTATTTGTTCATCACTGCATCGAGCCCAAACACACACTCTTTTCTGAAACACGGGATATCTGACCAGCTCTAGTGCTGGGGTTGAGTAGAGCTGTACAGATGTAGGTGTGGGTTGAGTAGCAGTGGGGTTGAGTAGAGCTGTACAGATGTAGTTCTGGGTTGAGTAGCAGTGGGGTTGAGTAGAGCTGTACAGGTGTAGTTCTGGGTTGAGTAGCTGTGGGGTTGAGTAGAGCTCTACAGATGTAGTTCTGGGTTGAGTAGCAGTGGGGTTGAGTAGAGCTGTACAGATATAGGTCTGGGTTGAGTAGCTGTGGGGTTGAGTAGAGCTGTACAGATGTAGTTCTGGGTTGAGTAGCTGTGGGGTTGAGTAGAGCTGTACAGATGTAGTTCTGGGTTGAGTAGCTGTGGGGTTGAGTAGAGCTGTACAGATGTAGTTCTGGGTTGAGTAGCTGTGGGGTTGAGTAGAGCTGTACAGATGTAGTTCTGGGTTGAGTAGCTGTGGGGTTGAGTAGAGATGTACAGATGTAGGTCTGGGTTGAGTAGCTGTGGGGTTGAGTAGAGCTGTACAGATGTAGTTCTGGGTTGGGTAGCTGTGGGGTTGAGTAGAGCTCTACAGATGTAGTTCTGGGTTGGGTAGCTGTGGGGTTGAGTAGAGCTGTACAGATGTAGTTCTGGGTTGGGTAGCTGTGGGGTTGAGTAGAGCTGTACAGATGTAGTTCTGGGTTGAGTAGCTGTGGGGTTGAGTAGAGCTCTACAGATGTAGGTCTGGGTTGGGTAGCTGTGGGGTTGTGTAGAGCTGTACAGATGTAGTTCTGGGTTGGGTAGCTGTGGGGTTGAGTAGAGCTGCACAGATGTAGTTCTGGGTTGGGTAGCTGTGGGGCTGAGTAGAGCTGTACAGGTGTAGTTCTGGGTTGAGTAGCTGTGGGGTTGAGTAGATCTGTACAGCTGTAGTTCTGGGTTGAGTAGCTGTGGGGTTGAGTAGAGCTGTACAGATGTAGTTCTGGGTTGAGTAGCTGTGGGGTTGTGTTGGGACATAGAGCTGCTTCAGTGCTCTCTGCTTTCCACTAAAGTTCCCCCTGTTTGCCGTCACCGCTCAGAAAAAGACAACCCTACCCCTACCCCTAACCCTACCCCTACCCCTACCCCTAATCCTACACGGACAATTCAGGATTCAGAGCTTTGATCTGCGGGATTTGGAGATTTAGGAAACACAACCCCCCTCCACCCCCGCGCCGCCCCCAAACTCCCTCCACCGTATCGCTGAGAACCCAAATGTCAGAGTGTGGTCAGAGTGAGGTCAGCGTTCCCATCTGTACTCTCACGCTCACGCGGTCCGATCCTGCAGAAGGTGTAAGCGGTTATGGGTAGGCCATGGCGGGGGGGGGGGGTCAGAAGGTATAAGTGGTTATGGGTAGGCCATGGTGGGGGAGGGGGGGGGGGCGGGGTCAAAAGGTATAAGTGGTTATGGGTAGGCTGTAGCGCGGGGGGTATAAGTGGTTATGGGTAGGCTGTAGTGAGGGGGGGTTATAAGTGGTTATGGGTAGGCTGTAGTGAGGGGGGTATGAGTGGTTATGGGTTGGCTGTAGCGGGGGGGTATAGTGGTATGGGTAGGCTGTAGTGAGGGGGTATAAGCGGTTATGGGTAGGCTGTAGTGAGGGGGGGTATAAGTGGTTATGGGTAGGCTGTAGTGAGGGGGGGTATAAGTGGTTATGGGTAGGCTGTAGTGAGGGGGGTATGAGTGGTTATGGGTAGGCTGTAGTGAGGGGGGGTTATAAGTGGTTATGGGTAGGCTGTAGTGAGGGGGGTATAGTGGTTATGGGTTGGCTGTAGTGAGGGGGGTATAAGTGGTTATGGGTAGGCTGTAGTGAGGGGGGTATGAGTGGTTATGGGTAGGCTGTAGTGAGGGGGGTATAAGTGGTTATGGGTAGGCTGTAGTGAGGGGGGTATAAGTGGTTATGGGTTGGCTGTAGTGAGGGGGGTATGAGTGGTTATGGGTTGGCTGTAGTGAGGGGGGGTATGAGTGGTTATGGGTAGGCTGTAGCGCGGGGGGGGGGGGGTCAGAGGTGGCGGTATGGCGGTGCGTGTAATGGAGGACACGGGCCGGTCTATCGTCCCGATGTGCCCTTTCTGTACATGCACAGGGGGGAGGGGGGAGGGGGGGAGGGGGGAGGGGGGGTATTTTAAGCAGAGCGGGGCTCTCGGGGTCAGAATACTCCCGCCACACGCGCTTGGGGTGCTTTTCCGGGACGGGGCGCTCCTGCCAAGTCCCCCGGCCGGTTTTAAATGGCCCAGTTACCGAGGAGACCTGCGGGTGAGGGGAGGGGGGGGCACGCAGCCAAGTGATGTCATGCTCCCTCTGACCTGAAACTGCCACTGAATTCAAAATAAAAAATTTCGGGGGTGGGGGGTGGGGGGTAGGGGGGGGGGAAGGGTGAGTAGTGGCTGATGTTTGGAATATCCAGTCAAGGCACTGTTATAGCGTGTGAGCCCCCATGGTCCAGCATTGAATCTGCTGTCTGTGTGTGTGGGTGCCTGTGTGGTGTGTGTGCGCGCATGTGTGTGTGTGTGTGTGTGTGTGTGTGTGTCTTTTCCTTGTGCACCTTGTCCATGGTTAGAATGTGTAACGCCCTCCTGTCTGCCTGAATGTGTTCTTCTGAGGCGTAATGAATAATAAAGCCTGCTGAGATACAGGCCCTTAGCAGGGCTGCTGTGTCTCTATCTGTGAGTGAATTTAATACTGCCCTGCCTGCTGAACACACATACTGCTGAGACTCATTCCCACACACACACACACGCTCACTCACACATACACACACACACACACACACACTCACACACGCTCACACACACACACACACTGTGCTCCCTGCTTTTCCACAAACAGCTTCTTCTTTTTTTTTACTGTCGCTATTTTTCATTCTCGACAAATGATAATGCATCTCCGAAAATGTTTACACAAGACGGTTGTGGTAATTCTTATATTCACACAGGTTTGTTTCTCCCAGTTTATGGGATTCCGTGGCATTCGCTGTTAACTTGCATTGCAGGATTCATTGTTTGATATTCAGTGATGAATTATGTGCAGTTATTTCAATATTAAGAAGCACCTATTAATAACAGTGATTGTCCACATCGGCAATAGCTGCTAACCAGAGTAGGGAAGGGAGGAGGGCCCATTTTAACTGGAGGAACACCATGTGAAAGATTATATTTGTGTTCCCCAATTACAGCCAGCAGATGAATGTGCGCGCTTTGCATTAGCGTATTTTAATGATGTCCGCGGTCAGCCAAACGCATTTATACACGACAACATTCTGTTTCCTTCCCCCTTTTGGCTCTGGCACACGCGCGCTAGCTCCGATAGCAGCCAGCTGGCCCCCGTGCAACAGCAGGCCTGCTGGCTTCCCTGTCACAGCTGAGAGAGAGAGTGTGTGTGTGTGTGTGTGAGAGAGAGAGAGAGAGAGAGAGTGTGTGTGTGTGTGTGTGAGAGAGAGAGAGAGAGAGAGAGTGTGTGTGTGTGTGAGAGAGGAGAGAGGTGTGTGTGTGTGTAGAGAGGAGAGTGTGTGGTGTGGCAGTGTGTGTGGATGTGTGTGTGTGTGAAGAGAGAGAGAGAGTGTGTGGTGTGTGTGTGGAGAGAGAGAGTGTGTGTGCTGTGGTGTGTGTGTGTGTGGAGGTGAGTGTGTGTGTGGTGGTGGTGTGAGGAGGTGTGGGGTGTGGTGGGAGAGAGAGAGAGGTGTGGTGATGTGGAGTGGAGTGTGTGCGGGTGTGGCGCAGTGGCCTGTGCGTATTGAGTAGTGAATGAATGGTGATTGATAAGTAGAGTGAGTAGGGAGGAGTGAGTAGTGGTAGAGTGAGTGTTGAGTGTGTGTGACAGATGAGTGAGTCGTGTGTGACTGAGAGTGTGTGTGAGGAGTGGTGTTCAGTTGTGTGTGTGTGTAGAGGAGAGAGAGTGGTGTGGGAGTCTGGAGTGTGTGTGGTGTGTGGTGTTGTGAAGGAGAGAGGTGTGTGGAGTCGGAGAGGGTGGGTGAGTGTGTGGGTGTGTAGTGCCTGTGTGTGTGTGTCGTGCTAGTGTGGAGGTGTGTGTGTGGTGCGTAAATGTGTGATATGAGGAGAACAGGCCTGGCCCACAGTGCCGCAGGGCCTGTGCTGTATTTGCATATAGAATACAGGTGGATTATAAGAGCAGCCCTGTGCTCAGGAGGAGCTGGGTTACCTGCGCTACGCTCAGACACTGTGTTTATGTGACTATGACAGCGCAGGCTGTAGTCCAATCAGCGCTGACTGTCACTTTCCCCCGCTTAAAAAAAGAAAACAAGCACCGCGTTCATCACGTTGGGCTGTGGTCTGTCCCCGAGGATGACGCAGGGAGGGGCGCTGGGAGGGGGCAGGGGGCCGGTCGCTGGAAGGGGGGGCTGGATGGGGGCAGGGTCGGGGGGCGCGGGTGGGCGCCTGGGTGGGGGGGTGGGTGGGGGGGGGGGGTCACTGGGAGGGGAGGGGGTGCTGGGGGGGGGGGTCCTGGCGGGGGGGGGTGGGTGATGGGGGGGTCGAGCGCTGACGGGGAGGAGGGTGCTGGGGGGGGTTGCTGGGGGGGGTCTGCAGGAAGCGCAGTACGGCGGGCTGCGCCAGCTTGCACGCTGCGTACATCGCAGCCGATGGAGAGATCGGTTACGGAGCGCGGGATGTTAAAGAGGAGGAAGCAGATGAGAAGGGTAGCTTTATGGCTCTCACACTTTCATCGTATTCCTCTCCGGGCCATTCCACCACTTTTTTTCATCCTCCCTTTATCTGTTCATCCTCTTTGAACAGACGAGATGTGCTCGCAGTGAACCCGCAGCTACCAGAGGCCCCCCAAACCAGAGGCCCCCCAAACCAGGGACCCCCCAAACCAGATGCCTCCCTTCAAATAACCCATTCCCGTTTTTCTGGAAAACTCTGAATCATTTTTTCCCCTCCTAAAGATATGTTCTTTTTAATTAATTCATGTTTTAAAAGTACTTTTTAAGCTAAGCAGATGGGCATTAGCATTGGGGCTTCAGGAACAAGAGTGTCATTTCAGCATCCCACGTCATGGTTGAGCAGTTGGAGCGTGTGAGTCTGACAGATCTGGATGAATCGGAAAATATTGTCTGGTGATAAAATTGGGAATGTGTAAAGAGAGAGGATGAGTTTGATTGGTACTGAAGAGAAGAGCAATGTCTGAGCAACGTTTCAGGGAATACCTCCAAACTCGCTGCTGCTATCCCAGAATGCCTCAAGGCTTTTCTGTGATCGTGCATGAGCAGCAAGTGCTGTTGCACAGTACCTTGTTAAACGTTAGAAAGGCTTGGAAAATCAGGATTTTTAAAGGACTATCTGAAAGTTTAAGGAAAACTCACTTGTTTACGCTGCATCTAGGTTCAATGAACCCTGAACTCTGGTATTATGGGTGTTGTAGTCCTACCTGTGCGACCTCGAAAACCCCATGTGCTATGTGAAGCATCGGCAGGCTGCTATGGAGCACAGTGTTCTGCTGTAGGCTTATTTTGTAAGTTAATTAAGCCAGGCTGAATGGTGGTGTTTTCACACTCTTACTCAACTGTCACTCTGGTAACTCGGTAAACCTCGACTTCTTTTTTTTTTTTGGACGAAGTGTAAATGCGGAACCTGAAAAGGTCACCGTCGTGCCGGGAAGAGGTTTCTCACGGTGTTCCGGCCTGTTCCTCAGCGAGGGAGCAGGGCAGTGAAGGCCCACGGATGGCCGGCGTGTGCGGTGTGAGAGAGGGGGGTGCCTCGCCGCGGACGGGGGTCGTTCCCGCGGAAACCAGGAGCGACGCGCGGAAAGTACGAGCAGAAATGAGGCGCTCTTACGAATGGCGGCCTCGCGTCTCTCCGGGAACAAACACGCGCGTTATTCTGTTTCCCCTTCCCACGCTCCGGTGTGCGTACTTCCTACCACCGCCGCGCCACCGCAGCACTGGGCTCATAAACGAATCTGGAGACTGATAACGATCTTCCTCCGATGGCAGCAAGGCGGGAACGCGAAATGAATTTAACTCACGCATCGATAATTAGCTGGAGCACGGTTACCAGGAGCAATAAAATCGCTATTAAGTAAAATAGCTCCCCCCATTAACCTAACCGCGATCGTGGGGTACTGGGGGGTCGGGCGGGGGGGGGTCTTAATAAACAAAAACCGAAGGAAACCACCGGCATGGAAGCATAATTAAAGACTACACCTCTGTCGGGTACGTCACGGTGAGATTGTGGAATTAACGGAGATTCAGCTGCTTGTGTATTCCCGTTCGGTAGGTCGATCGGTTCGGTCTTCAGGCTCACCTCCCTTAGAATGATGGCCTCTATTTTTTTTCCGCCGAAATTTGTCCTGTGGTGCCAGCATCTGCACCGCCCGCCCGCCCGCCCGCCCGGGGGTTGTTGGTTGTCGTGGTGATACGACCGTTTTGCGCAGTGCTGAACAGCCCGGTCCGACGGGGGATGGGGGGATGGGGGGATGGGGGAGGGGGGGGGGGCGATCACACAACATGTCACATGCCTCCCAGACCGTTTACGGCGCGGCCGCGGGAAACTGATCCTGAAACCGGCCTCCATTACGGATCCGCTTCCTGCCATTATTACTCTGGGGCTCTGAAACTGGCCTCCATTATGGATCGGTTTCCTGCCATTATTACTCTGGGGCTCTGAAACTGGCCTCCATTACGGATCGGTTTCCTGCCATTATTATTCTGGGCCCTGAAACTGGCCTCCATTACGGATCCGTTTCCTGTGATTATTACTTATCATTGTTTATAACATGAATATATGTTTCAGACATGATTTGGCATCAAAAAGGCAACACTTATTATTATGATTTATTGTTATTAATTATTATCAGCTCTCTGTGCTTTATGAATTGCATTTATGTTTGGAACTCATCCAAGATATGGATGGGCAGTGGGGGGGGGGGGCTAGTGGGGGGGGTGGGGGGGCTGTGTTTTTCGTGGAATTGCTGCTATAGGGGAACTGTGTATAAGAACAGATCACTCAGCACATGCTCAAACGGACACACGGACAGCAGTCTCCCATAAACATGTTTGTTTTCAGTGGAGATGCGAAGGGCAGATACCCCTCATATGTGCAGACTGTGGCATGATAGGATTCGCAGGAGCAGTGGTGAGAAGGTCTACTGGTCCCCTGAAACGTCTTCGCAAACTGATGAGTCCGTGGAATGGTGCAACACCATGAAATAGATGGTCTGGAAGATAGGACATCTCTTATCTAAATATAACTGAAATTCAAAGGGAAAAAAAACATTTCTTAATTTTAGTATTAGGCTGAATATGCATACAGATCCACTGGACCCTTGTAATTTTAAATGTATTTAAATGTTTTATGTCGAGGAAATGTTTGCCCAAGTTCTACAGCCTCCAGCAGGAATTCTAAAAGTGGGTTCTAAAACTTCTCGCTGAACCAGCAGTCTGCTGTCCCGCTGTCTCGCTGATCGCACTCGAAAACCGGTCTCGTTACCCTGGCCAACCTGCTGCATGAATCCACCTTTCATGCAAACCCGTTGACCTGAGTTCCCTCAGGAGCGATCTGTCTGTACGGACCATGCGCAAGCTGTGAAAATCACCTTGGGTGAGGGCACCACACCTCGCAAGCTTGGGCTAATAAACGTGTGCGAGGGAGGTTGGGCTGTGACTACGGACCCTTCTTCCCCCACACAGTCCGATCGGGCGCACCACAGGCATGCAGTGCACATTTTAGCCAATGGGGTTTGAGAACACACAAACACGTGATTAGAAGGTTCCTTAACTGAACATTCCGATGCTGATGTAACAATCGCTGGCTGGTGACCGAAAGCGACGGGGTTCTAGAACTCCGCAGACTTACAGTAGAGCTAGCAGTGAAAGGACATTCCGGAGAAGAGCGCTCAGACGGTCCAGGGGGGAGAGCCTGGGGCTGATTGGTCACGCGGTTTTATACACCGTGCCCAAAAAAAAAAAAAACCCGCAGCGGCTTCCTCGCGTCCGAGACTGCGTTGCTTTCGCGGTAATTACCCAACGACAGGCCGGTCATCATCGTGCGGACGCTCGAGATGGCGACAGAATGCTATCCGTCAAGTTAAAAAGTTACAGAGAACGCTGAAGCCAGGGGGTGAGATTTAATTTCTGTGCACTGCTGAAATGCAATATTCACTCCGCGGCTGTAAGACCCCAAGGGAGGGACACTCTGCCGTCTCTCCTGTCAATGAATACATTTACCATGTAAGCAGAGATGAGTAAAAAAAAATACTAAGAGGGCAGTTCAGCTGTCATCACACATGTATGAAAACAGAGAGGAGCTCCACCCAATAACGAAGCACGTTGCTCACAACCATTTGAATGACACCGAAGGTGACTGGTGGATACACTTCTGGGAAGCGTATGAGTACCCAGGAAGTCCTAGCCAACGATCACCATTGGTGGTGTTCGGCTGGGGGTAACACAGTCTGTTATTAGTGGAGTTGCTCAGGTTTTTTTCCTCACCAGTAAGAAAACATCACAGCATGGTTCATGTTCTTCCATTATCCCAGCATGCAAGCGGAAAGTTTGAGAGACTGCAGCAGAAAAAAAGAAGAAAAAAAAAGTTCTTAAAAATCTTTTCTGGGCACGATGAAGTTTGCAGGTCTTTGGCAGGGGCCTGGTGAGAGGTTTTGGGCTTTTGGGACCGTTGGACCTGGTACCGGCTGCGGGCCGGGTAACAGGTTCACTGATGAGAACCCGGCTCCACCCACTGCGCACGCTGACTCTATTCTCAAACGGACCCGGAGTTAGCTCCTGTAGGTCGACCAGATGGCCCGGCTCCACGTTCTTAACATTGAATTGTCTTTCCAGTTTGGCGCACCTCGTGAATATTCATAAGCTGCACTATCGTGTCAGAAACACCTGTTGCCCAACCAGCATCTCTCCAAGTCAGGTCAGGACGCAGAGAGAGCAGTAGGAGATGACCATCGCTTAACTATATTCATAACAAACTGAAGCGAGTGAATTACCAAAGGTATTCTGGAGTTCCATCGGTAGAGCAAGGGGACAGAGGTAGAAATTAGGTAAATTCCACTCTCATATCAGGAATATTATTTGTTTATTTGTTTGTTTTTTTTACACAGAGTTGGCTAAGTTTGGAACAGCTGAGCAGGTAGAGGCAGAGGCATTTGGAGTGTGCTAGGCAGGTTTGTAGGTAAATGGTGTGGTCTGGCTGGCTGAATGGATGCACTCTTATGTGTTTCTTGCCTAGCTCAGGCACTGTGATTGTGATGACCGTGCCGGTGTGAAAGGAGTATGGGGGGGTGGGGGTTGGGGGGTTTGGGGTGGGGGAAGGGGAAGGGGTTGGGGGGCGGGCTGGGACCCACTGAGGGCTTCATGGGATATGATCACCTGACATTGAGCAATGGGGGGGACGGAATTCTGACGTCTCATATTTATTCACTGGGGTCTTCCTCCCTCCCTCCCTCTCCACTCCCTTTCTCTCTCCCTCCCTCCCTCTCCCTCCCTCTTTCCATCCCCCTCCCTCCCTCTCCACCCCCCTTTTTTTTTTCCCTGCCTCCCTTTCCCTCCCTCTCTCCATCCCCCACCCTCTCTCTCCCTCCCTCTCAACCCCCGATTTCTCTCTTCCTGCCTACCCCGTACTTCTATCGCTCCCCTTTTTCACTATCTCTCTTTTTCTCTCTCCCGATTCCCTCTCTCCCTCTTTTCCCTCATTTTCACTCTCTCTTTCTCTCTCTCTCTTTCCCTCTCTCTCCACTGCCTCACAGCCCCTGTAGTTCTCCTCTGACAGCAGGGCCCCCTCTGTGAAAAATGGGGTACCACTGTTCTGTCCCCCTCCTGGATGCCGGGGTGCCCCTGACAGCCAGCCCCGTGGGGGCTCCCCCTCTTTTGGGGGGGGGGGGGGTGCTTCCTGGGCCATGGTGGGAGGACAGAAATCTGATGATTCGATGAGATATTTTATGATGGCGTAAGGCTTTTCGTAGCAGTCTGAGCAAACGTGGACTGAAACGGGACTTTTCTGCCGATTCTCTTCAGAACAGTAGGCCTGCTCACAAGAACGGCCATTTTGCTTCCTTAAGAGAGAGAGAGAGAGGCCTGTGCCTTACTGTTCTACTTGTGTGAAGTCCTTCTTTTATTAGTTTTTAAAATCTTTGTCTGTTTTTATTGTTTCTGGCTGTGAGAGGAAAGGTGTGCAGTGTGGCCAGCTGACCTAGCTCCTCCTGTGGTGGGGGCCTCGCTCAGAGTTAGCATTGGTTTAATTAGCAAGGCTCTGATTACGGTAAATCTGTTCTGCTGCTAGGCTGTATTCTTCTGGCTGGGGGGAGGGGGGCGGGGCTTCAGGATTGGGCCCCGCCCTCTCCACACTTCCCTTTACCTCCCGGTCGTAAGGCAGCGATTTCTTCCCTCTTTTTCTCGCCACTAAAAAACAAAGAAAAGATGCTGTCGCCGCCGCCGCCATCGCTTGAAGACGGCCGTACTGTATCCCCAAACGGGGATCTCTCGATCTCTCGTGTTTCACGCCGAGGCTGCTGGGAAGCGGAGTTTACACGCGGAGCTTGAACTGCGAAACTGCCCGCAGTGTGCCACTCTCTTCTCTTCGCTCTCTCTGCTCACTGCAGCTTCTGAAATCTATTCAAGCAGGAGGCACGTTTATTTCATTCCTTCTTTCATCGCATAAATCGCGCGGCGTAAAATCTAAAATGGCCGCACGCTCTGACCGCGACGCCGCGGCGCCGAAAACCGTCGCGCCTCAGCGGCCCGTCGCTGCTGGGGTGGGGGCCTGTTTCGGTTTCTCCACTTCTACCATGTGTGTTTTAAAAAAACTGTTTCACTTTTATAAAAGATTAACTCATTCTCCAATAAAATATTTTACAGATCTGAGGCACAAATCACCTTTAACATTTATTGCGAGTTCCGCAATTGTCCAAAAAGGTAAACGCAAACAAAGCTGCAAAATTTCACTGCAGTTGTTATTTGTGGGGAAAAAAAAAACATGCAAAATGGCCTCTTGCAGTTGATCAAGCATACTGTACTGGACTGGAGATGACTGGCAAGAATCCCTTGGCAGGCTGCAACAACAGCTCAGACCTCAGAAGTTTTAGAAGACTCTCTTTCAGTAAGTACAGGACAGCACGCAGGGATGTGATTTTTTTTTTTTTGCTGATTGACCAGAAAAGTACTGATTTTCGGAGCCTAAACATCCCGGGCAGAGGCGGGGGGATTTGGGCCTGTCATAAACACACACATCAAGGGCCCTCGCTCGCTGACAGCCGATAGCGGAGCGCGGGGCCTTCAGCGATAAACCAAATTACCCGCGGCCCCCCCTGAGACGCTCCGGGCCCGAGAAGCGCGGGGGGGGGGGGGGGGTTTAGAACTGCCGAAGCGAGTCATCGAAAGTGCACCGAGTTTGAGGCCTGAACTCCAGACGCACGCGCCCCTGTTTGGTTTCCGACGGAAACGGCGGCTGTTTGTGTACACCCGGGTGGAGTACCTGCACCAATGGGCCTGTGTGCAAACATCGCTGCTTTTATGATAGATATTACAGATTAACCAGACGGCGAACTGCTGTTTTTCTTCAGTTATTATTATTATTATTATTATTATTACCTTTTATTTGGCAGACACCTTTCATCAGAGGCGACGTACAGTCAGTGCACACCGAAGGTCGCTGGAACAGCTAACAGAACGCAGGTCAGATAAGGGACAACACGCATTGCGTAAGAGTTATTCACGGCCGTGAACATCAAGTCCAGTTCGCACAGTGAGCATTAGCCAAGTCAGAAAAGTAACGGCAAGTCAGTGCTCCCTTTCTCATAACTACGGCAGGTTCTGGTTGATAAGGGGCGTGTCTGTTGCTTCTGAAGGTGCACAGAAACAGCTCTGTATATGGCCACGCCCCTTAATGCATTATCAGACGAGGCATGGAAGTGGAGTCCCACTCTGTGGCTCATAATCTCCCGGTCCTGTACCAGGCCCAGCCAGCCTATATTCGGTAGAGCCGACCGACAAGCACACAGCGAGCCGCTTTATACCTCACCACAGTGCACACGCGGGCGCGGGAATGCTAGCGTGTTTAAAGCAGAACCGCGCGCACGCACACATGTGCAGACCAGCAGACCTAACACACCCGCGCATGCCCAAGCACAAAAGCACGCAAATCCACGCACGCACACATTTACGTTTTTAAGTGCAGAGCTGAGATGAGATACTCGACCTGTTTTTACAACACATCTAAATGCAATATATCCTCATCTGCTCTCTCTCTCTCCTTTTCTCTTTCCCCCTCCCTCTTTTTCCCACTTCCTCTCCCACTCACTCGCATTTTCTCTGTCTCCCACTCTCTCTCTCTCTCTCTCTCTCTTTCGCTCTCTCCTCTCTTTCCCCCCACTCTCTCTTTCTCTTTCTCTCTCCCCCTCTCTCTCCCTTTCTCTAACTCACCCCCCTCTCTTTCTCTTTCTCTCTCCCCCCTCCTCCTCTCTCTGAGCTACAGGGCACTGTGTAGGACAGATGCTCTTTTTATTTCAGGCCTCAATTCTCAACCCCCTCCAACCCCCCCCCCCCGCCCCCTTCCCAACACGTCACAGGAACCCACCGCGTGTAAAAGGGGCTCCTGGCGAGGAGAACCTTTCTCATGCCGAACCCTGAGCAGCACAGACAGAACCACTGACACAAAAACTGACAGAGCCACTGACACACACGCTTTTGTGTCTGTGAAAATTAAGGTCCCGTAAATGAAGCATAAATAAAAGGTTATGAACATCTACCAACTGTCAGTTATTCAGCAGTGCCCTCGCTGAAACAGAGCCTACCCACACATGATAAATGACTCATGAATACTCACTGAACAGCAGTTAACTTTGACTTCAGCTGACTTGTTTTGTCTGTGTGTGTGTGTGTGTGTGTGTGTGTGTGAGAGAGAGTGTGTGTGTGTGTGTGAGAGAGAGAGAGAGAGAGAGAGAGAGAGTGTGTGTGTGTGTGTGAGAGAGAGTGTGTGCGTGTGTGTGTGAGAGTGTGTGTGTGTGTGTGTGTGTGTGAGAGAGAGTGAGAGTGTGTGAGTGTGTGAGTCTGTGTGGGTGTGGGTGTGTGTATGTGTGAGAGAGGGAGAGAGAGAGATAGAGGGTGTGTGTGTGTGTGTGAGAGAGAGTGAGAGTGTGTGAGTGTGTGAGTCTGTGTGGGTGTGTGTATGTGTATCGGTGTCCTGCAGTAATTTTAAAAGGGAGAATGTTGGCTCTCTCAATCGTTTTACATCTGAAACTAAGGTTGAAATACGGCTTAGGTAATTATTAAAGTAATTATTCATTCCTGTTTGGCAAAGTACACTTTTTCCACAGATGCAAGCGAAAGACCCATAAAAACATTCATCCGCGTGATTCAGGTCAGTGTGTTTTTGTAAAGCAGATCTCTAATCTCTTCCGTTTCTCCTCGTTCTGCACAGACAGTGTCTGAGGCTGTGTGTATGTCATACGATCGTGAGCTCCCCACTGACAGTCGAGCCCAGACCTACACGTGTTATTATTGTAAAAGAGGGACGGTGTACCTCAGGGCGGACGTTTGAGGCGAGCGTGCCGCCCGTCCCGCTAAAGCGCTCATGCTGGGATGGCTGCCGGCCGGCTCAGCCTGTCCAATAACTCTGGAGCTCCTCTCTCTGTTTGCCCTCTTAAATTACCCTCCGTGTTCATTACTCCTCCAGGTCCGTTGGCGGACTCATAATTACTGCGGCCAACCGCCAACTTCCCCCCCCCCCCTTCCCCCCGTCGCAGTGCTCGCCTGGAATAACGTTTCGTTATCTCTGGTTTTTTATGGAAATGGTTTTTCGCATTAACTCGGCTGACGATACGATGAATTCCAGAACCTGCAGAACCCCCCCCACCACACCAATGAAAAGGTGCCTTTATACTAACGGGGGGGGGGGGGGGGGGGATCAGTGATGCAAACTGGGTTCTGCCAACGGCACTGAAGTAAGAGTTTTTTTGTTTTTTTTTAAATGGTCTTGCGCTTCTACAGAAGCAAAGCAGAAGCAACAAACTAAAAAAAAAAAACGAATGACACAAAACGGCGATTGCTCACGATTAGCATGCAGAACAGCTAACGGTATGCGTCCCACTGCGTACGATCACAGTCGTGGGAGTTCTGTGAGCGACCTCGTTTTGTCCCAGAAACGTCACGGGCTGCGGAGGTTCAGGCCGGGTTTAGTGATGCGTTGTAGAGGAGGACCCCGGGTCGTGTTATCGGAGAGCAGATACGGAAGAAGTGACAGGGGTGCTGCTGGGTAATTCTCTGGCCCTGGATCCAGTGCGTGAGGATGTCTTTATAGGGTGGGGCCAGGCCAACCGTAGCAGCGGCGGTTGCTGGAACAGATGTGAGGAAATTACCCCAGGTTATCCTCCAGGGGTGTGAGGTGTGGGGGTGTGGGGGTGGGGGGTGGGGGGTGGGGGGAGGGTAACAGAGAGAGGGAGAGATGAAGGGAGGGATGGTGGATTTGGAGAGAATTTTGCCCGGGAAAAAGACGAAACTCCTCACACGTTCAAACGTTAAACGTTTAAGGCCTCTCCGTTTCCCATAGTGCACCTGGCTCAAGCCTTAATGCGCGCGGATCGAAAAGGCAGTTTTTACCAAGAGTCACTTTTTTTGACCGTCTTAATCCGCCAAGTGGAGGAAGCAATTAGAATTGAGATTGTGAGTCGGAGGTTACATTACTGTCATTTAGCAGACGCTGTTATCCAGAGCGACATACACAACTTTTCACACAGCATTTACACACTGCATCTGTCACACTGCATCCGTCTGCACGTGCCTGGTCTGACCAGGAGTGGGCGCTAGAGAGCGATGAGGCCAGCGGGACTAGCCTGCTTGCCCGCTGTCATACCCCAGCAATGTGGGGCCGGTTGTAAATGCACCTTGTTCAGCGTATCACAGAGAGCACCTCCTGTCTGTCGGACGTTTTCTCAGCTACCTGTGTTCCAGCAGCCCGGCCAGTGTAATCCCAGTCTCCTGTCTACGGTTATGAACTTCAGGTGCACCTCTTCGTCATCAACACAGACATTGTTTCACTGCAGCAGTCTGGAGTCTCGGGCAACACGCTCCCTTCCCGGTGCGGACAGGCTGCCCCGTTGGGGCTGAGAAACCACGGGGCTCAGAGAACGCCGCCGACTCTCTCCGGGACGCGAGGAGCTGAAACGGGTTAAAATTCTCCGCTCAGCCGCGTCCAGACGACGCGATGCCCGCCCCGGATACTGACTCAGTCGCCGCGCGTGACGCATCATTCGACGCTGCGTTGCGTGTGCGAAACGCGTCTCCCCTGCGTGAGCAGCTGCAACATTGCGTCAGGCGTCCCGCAGAGCTCGATGGGGGGAAAAAACCCAGGACACACACGCAGGCTGCCGAACGCTGCCGTAGAGCAGCGACGCACTTTAAAGCGCAGATTTCCACTCATGGTTTTTTTTATTTTTTGCAGTTATTGTCGCTGCTAAGGGCTGACTAGCACAGAGACGCTGCATCAGGAAGTGTTTTATCAGAAATGAGAGTGGGAGCTGAGCCTCGCCTCCCCGGTGCAGGGTTTTCTGAGAGGTCTGACGTACCGTAAGGCACAAACACAACAGAAGAGAAGGAAGCATTTCTTCTTGGTTTTTTTCTTCCCTTCCCCCCCCGCCCCCTTCAAAAAGATTTGTACTCCAAACGGACTTAAGGAGAGAAAATATCTTATTGGAGATAGGTGGTGGCTTTCAGAACTTCTAGAGTTAAACTGGAGTTAAACCTGCAGGCGCAGCGCCCCCTCCAGGACTGGAGTTAAACCTGCAGACACTGCGGCCCTCCAGGACTGGAGTTAAACCTGCAGACGCTGCAGCCCTCCAGGACTGGAGTTAAACCTGCAGACGCTGCTGCCCTCCAGGACTGGAGTTAAACCTGCAGACGCTGCGGCCCTCCAGGACTGGAGTTAAACCTGCAGACGCTGCGGCCCCTCCAGGACTGGAGTTAAACCAGCAGACGCTGCAGCCCTCCAGGACTGGAGTTAAACCTTCAGGCACTGCAGCCAGACAGTGCAATGGAATGCCTTAAAAGATGCATTATTATCTTTTATTTCATTTTACTTTTCCATTTCTGCTGTTCCCTGTATAAATGTGTTTCCTTTATCCAGGTAGGTCAGCTTAGAACTCCATTCTGTTTTACACCGGTGGCCCAAAGAATCCAAAAATATTGCCGACGCATGGAGCTACGGGTTGTCAGTTTGTCTCTGGTACGCTCTTTCACAAGCGCAGCGCTGGTCATGGTCAGCGTGCACGTTCACAAGCGCAGCGTGGGTCATGTTCAGTGTGCACGTTCACAAGCGCAGCGTGGATCATGTTCAGTGCGCTCGTTCACAAGCGCAGCGTGGGTCATGTTCAGTGTGCACGTTCACAAGCGCAGCGTGGGTCATGTTCAGTGTGCACGTTCACAAGCGCAGCGTGGGTCATGTTCAGTGTGCACGTTCACAAGCGCAGCGTGGGTCATGTTCAGTGTGCACGTTCACAAGCGCAGCGTGGGTCATGTTCAGTGTGCACGTTCACAAGCGCAGCGTCGGTCATGTTCAGTGTGCACGTTCACAAGCGCAGCGCTGGTCATGTTCAGTGTGCACGTTCACAAGCGCAGTGTGGGTCATGTTCAGTGTGCTCGTTCACAAGCGCAGCGTCGGTCATGGTCAGTGTGCACGTTCATTGCTGCTCCCTACAGCCGGATCCAGGCCAGCGGGTTTATTTCGGGTTCGTCTGCGGTTGAGCCGACAGCGCGTACCCCCGTCAACTCTCGTCTGTGTTTTGGTGCGTTCACCTTGTTCTAGCTGCCTTTGCTTCCTCAGTTCCAAAACAGCGATATATTGTAATATATAAATATGCACTTGTTTATATGCACTCATTGAAGGGTTTCTTTCTGTTGTCGTTGCAGGTGCGTTCGGGCGGTGCAGAGGGCTGTCTGTGGAAAAGCACGGGCCCTCAGGCAGGGCTTTTGGTATTTTTCTGTTCCTTATAATGGACACGCCTGACTGATCGCAAGGCTGGCATTAGACACAGACCAACATCAACCCTTGGTACAGTAGGTTTTTGTGGGGGGGAAAAAAAAAAACTCTCGGAAATTCTGAGTCATTGTTCTGGAAGCTCCACTGCTTTCAGTCACCAGCAGTGACTGTTACATCTGACTTGGAATGTTCAGTTAAGAACATTCTAATCACACGTTTGTGATCTAATCGCACCATAAAGGGTGTAAGGACTTTGTGTGCATTGTAGTAATTTTTAACAGAAGCTGGGGTCTTATTCGGATGCCATTGCAGACGTACCTGCCACTGTTGGAGATCATGGTGGGGGGGGGGGGGGGGGGGGGAGGGTGGGGGGGGGGGGGGGGGGGGGGCGGGGGGGGGGGGGAGGGGGGGTGGGGTACAGTACTGTGGTAGATAAGCAGGTTTGCTCTCCTCCCGAGAGAGCAGACAGCTTTTATTGTGCAATATAAAAATCACATTGTGTTCCTCTATTAACCATTTTACAATTTTATATGCAATTAAACACTTAATGGGACATGTGCAGCTTGCTAATTTTAAGGACGCTGTCGCGGGAAGCATGCACAAATGAGCTGAATCGCTGTAGCAGAGCGAAACCAGAAAACAGGTCCAGTTCGCAGACGGCTCGCATTAGCGCCGTATGTTTTACTGTCAGCTCCTGGTAATTGCGAGCGCTCGGGACTCTGGAAAGGGCCGCGCATTTGTCCAAACCATTCCCTTAACAGGGACAGGATGGATTCAAAGGGGAAAATTAATGATATGAACAAAAGAGAGCAACAAAAGTCCGAATTATTTTCTTAGGGAGGACAGAAGCATCACTGCAGTGTGCATAATGGCAGAAGCCTGTGGCTTCTACGGAGCTGTCAAAGTGTAATCTTGAGAGATTATCCTGTCTTTGGTGTCAATAAATTAATTAATAAATAAAATTCTTCCTCTGCATTTAACCAGAACACATCCGTGTTGGCTGGTTTCAAGAGGAACAGTAACAGTTCGTAACAGCTGGAGTAACGATTGCCAGATCCCTTGACCAATAAATAAATAAATACATTAATTAATTTTAAAATACCCGTGCCTGTGCAATGGTCGCTCACTGAAGTACCTGCTGAAAAACGGGTAGACGACCCGCGACGTGTTTTCAGTGTCTACATAGACCTTTGGTTCTTGTTTGCTGTTAAATGTGTTTGGTACACATCCTATGTTGACACTGCACACGTTTTGTCCCCCGCTGGGAGCAGATGCCCTTATGTCGGTTGAAACGATCGGCAGGACCAAATAAAGGCAAATTCCTGTCAATTTTTGATTCTGGAGCGAACTGGGTTTTTTTTTTTAACCGTGGCATTCTCGTGTTCCTGAATTTTTTTTTTAACTCCATGGCAGTTTTCTTTCTGTTATTTTTTTTTTTTAATGGAGACATTAAAAAAGGAAGATGAATCAACAGACAGACTCCGATTTAAAAGCCGCACATAGATTTGCAGAGCAATGGAAACGGGAGTCTATCGGAAGAATCTATACAATGCCTCGATGGAGCCAGGGGGGTCGTTTTGGCAGTACAGCGTGATCCAGGGTGGCGTGGAGTCAAATTGTCCGTGAAGCGTATTGGAACGTGCGAACAGTATGCCAACCCGGGCCAGCACTAAGTGCATACTGGTCCCGGCGCGAATAGCGCAGCCCACTTGTAGTATGCAAACAACTGAACACATGTTTATACACCTTGGAAGCAATTAGCACATTTCGTGAGTGAACTTCCGAACGTTCGCCAGCGAGCAGTGGAGTTATACAGTGCTACAGCACGTATGGAACCGGACAGCGTGCATGATGGCACTTCCGCGAAACAGTTCTTCAAAATTCTCGTCCCTCTGAAGTTCTTGTAAACCTTTAAATGCGTCTTACGTAACTTACATGTTTACAGTTTGCATACACTTATTTTCGCCCTTTTCGCCAGTGGCTTATGAAAGCTTTCAGCCTCTTTTAGATTAGTTGTTCAAAAGGTACCCTCATAGTTTGGTTTCGATTAATAACGTTGAACTAAGTAGCCTACTCCAATAATGACTTTGTAGATGCCAGTATTATAGATCCAGTTATTTTGCATTTGAATGCGTTTGAATTTGATTAAGTACATCGTAGTACTGCACGTTATTTTACTTTTCATTGACAGTGTTTGGGATTCTGCACACGACATAACGCAGAAACACTATTAGCTTTTTACTGGCGTATCGGATTCTCAAAACTGTAATCAATACTTGTTTTGATGTTACCGACGTGCTCGAGATCCAAGTCGAGGCGGAGCGTCTACTGGCTCTTTTGGGAGCGCTCGCGAGCTCACGCGAACAGCGCTCGGCGTCTCGCCCCGCGCCTCTCTGGCTGTGTTCGCGGAGCAAAGAGCAAGGCTCGACCCGTTTAATAGTGGAAAAGATTTACTACGCGTATTCCGGACTCCGCCCGCCAGAACAGTACGTCATTGGCTTTACTCGAGTTGTGTGGACGGGGGGTGGGGGGACTGGCCGCGAGCCGTCACTCCCCTGCCTACTTTTAATAGCTTTGTCATGTGACAGCAAGCGGTTGTAAGACAGGTGCCTTCGGTTCATGCTCAGTTAGGGGGGTAGTTCCCTGAGCGAGAACTAGCGGAGAAATAGTGGATTTCTTTTTAGTTCCGGTAAATATATATATATATTTTTTTCTCCATATCGTCATTCAGTGCCTGGATGGCGTGGGACAGGTGCACGCAGGACTCTTTGTGGAGAGAATTTGAGGTGAGCAAATATTTACGAACTAATTTTCAGCTGTTGTGTTTCGGAACGATTGGGGGAAGATGGACCGTGGAGACCTCGGTTTTATTGCTGATGCGCTGTCTGTGTTCATAACTCACTGCACGGGGGTTCTGTGAAAATATAGTGGGTGTCTGGGGGGGAGGAGGGGTTGTGTGCACTTCTGCTGTATGAGATGCTTATCTCAGTAGTTTTTGAATTTTTTGTTTATTCCGTGCCAACACATGATGCTGGTTGTCTCAGCGGGACCGCTTGCAGCTGGAAAGTATTGCACGCGCGCGCCTTGCGTTCGGAAATCTTTCCAGTCACGAGAAAGCTCTGTCCCCCTAGGCTGTGGGGACATTTATCCTGGCTCGCGAAGGGTTTTTCACTGAAACTGACGAAACTCCCGAAATATTAATCATTTATATTCCTGTGCAACTTTTACCTCCGCTGCCATCGACACTGCATTGTCCCGGTTCGATCCAGTCGTTGTCCTCGCTTTATGTCAGAATTTAACGGACGTTATAACCAGGGAAACGCTAGCAAGCGATCTCTTGATATAGCTGCCCGAGAATGCCATAGCTTAACGGTACCCAGTGGCTTTTGACCGTATATATGTTTCCATTAACTGAGCTGAAATAAGCATCCTAGTTAAATAACTACCCGTGCAAGTCCAGCCCACGAACAGTGTTAACTACTGCGTTCGTGTACATTTGCCTCATCATAAAGCCACGCTTTTTTTTTTTTTTTTAAAAAAAGCATAATCAGAACGGCTCATCGCCAAAACACTGCCTCGTTAAGTGAAATTGTCTTTTTAAAAATAACAAGTTTGAACATGACAACAACGGGTAAGTAAAGCTATAGGCTACCGCCTTGAACTTGGATTATTCTACACATAAATAAAAACGTGCACAATAACACAACAACACAATATTCGAAAAATAATACTGCATCCTCTCAGTTTGGGACTTTCGTGAGAAGCCAGCATAATGGCTGGGCTACAGTGCTGCGGCTGCGGCCAGCGATTTTAAACACGCCGGACGGGGAGAAGGCGCAAGTAGACCAAGCACATGCATGCATTATCGAAACATCATTGTACTGCTAGCGGAGGTGTGTCGAGATGCCACCCTACAGACCTGACGCACTTAAACCGCTTTAGTAGTTTCGACGTTAAACAATCGGAAGAGTGCGGTTGCATCTCGCAGTTTGGCTCGCGTCTTTTAAAACTTATCTGTGGACACTGATGGACGCGAGTGTTTGCATCGTTTCTTTAACGGAGTAATAATACAAAAACAGCTGTATCTGTCAATCAGCGTGTAAAGTAGCTGACTTTCTATTCTCTGTAATCCTCACCGGAGGTCTCTCTGTTTTTTAAATAATACCTTTCTTGAGAAGCGCCTCGGCCGCCGCAATAAGCCCCTATCATTTGTCAAAACAAGCCCCTATGCTCTGCAATCTGCCGTTGCTGCGGTCCCGTTGACATGTTTACTGGAATATGTTCGGTTGACACCTACCTCCGGACCGATCTCTAATCACGTGGTCTTGTCATTAAAAGCCCTTTGCAATCAGCGAGTCTCTTCCTCACGCCCTCATTCGCTAATCGCTCGGCCGCAGCGTCGCGCGCTTTTGCGCTCTGCGCATATAAATCAAAGCGAATATCAGTGTCTGCACTTGCTCTCAGTTCCAATCCTATTTCATGAGCACTCACAAGTCTGGATGAAGACCGAAATTACGTGTACACTTAAATTTTTATTTATTTATTGTTGCACTGACCAGTTCGTCTTATTTCAAGCTTTAAGCTTTAGCTTTCAAGCTACATCCAAGCCTTTTTGTTTGTCGGGTCTTGGAAAATGACTTTCCACCGTACCTGACAGGAATATGCTGACGATACATGGAAATTAATCTATATATTTATATTAGTAGTGTTGGAAATTCAGGGTGTGTGGTGTAGTAACAGGTGTATCAACCCAGTCCTGCTCAGCTGTGGCACGTGTGGCGGGGGCGGTGGGGGGGGGGGGGGGGGGCAGTTGTGGACCTTTGGGCTCCTGACCCCCACTGTACACCAGCAACTCACGGTTCCCGGCAACTGGGTGCCGCAACTGGCACCTGTCCCAAAAAAAAAAAAAAAAAAACAAGCTGTGAACTTGACTCCTAGTCCTTGGCAAGGACCACAAAGCATGCGATGGGAGGTGTGTGTGAGGGTGTGTAAATCACACGCCAGTGAGCTGAACTGAGCCGCTCCGTTTGAAGTCACCCCCTCCTCCCCACAACCCCCCCATAGCCCCCCCCCCCACCCCATTCCGCTGGGCCACTACAGCATGCCGATCACTGCTCCGTACACTGCAGGCTTTATTTAAGTCGTTATGTTTGAGTTGCTTTATTTAAGTCGTTGTGTTTGAGTTGCTTTATTTAAGTCGTTATGTTTGAGTCGCTTTATTTAAGTCGTTGTGTTTGAGTTGCTTTATTTAAGTCGTCACGTTTGAGTCGATGCTGAAATGCGGGAAAGGTTAGCAGAGAATCCTGCTGCTAAAGGACTGATGTAGGCCAAAGAAATCAGTCCAGGAATTAATTGACATCAAAGGGGCGTTGATGTGGTGACTCACACCCTGGGAACAGACTCCAAGAACCCCAGATGGCTACAGGAGGTCTAGTAGGCGACTATTTCTTAGCCAATGAGCGCACAGGGAGAGCGTCACATGGACAGTATGAGAGAAACTCCGAAGAAACTTCCTGATACATTTGCCTTTATTGTCAACAGTCAGAAACCCAGGAAGTTGGTCACACCCATGGAGTGCACCCACCATTTACTTCAGACCACGTTGACAACTGCCCATCTACTGAACGCAGATCCAGATTCACTACATGCACATGAGAACGTGTGTTTGTGTGTGTGCGCGTGTGTGTGTTTGATAGGTATAAAGTATAGGCTAAAAGCTGAGAGATCTGTGGATTGCTGTATGGCTGTGCATTGGAGCTGGTGATTGGTGGATTGCTCTATGGCTGTGCATTGGAGCTGGTGATTGGTGGATTGCTGTATGGCTGTGCATTGGAGCTGGTGATTGTGGTTGCTTATGGCTGTGCATTGGAGCTGGTGATTGGTGGATTGCTGTATGGCTGTGCATTGGAGCTGGTGATTGGTGGATTGCTGTATGGCTGTGCATTGGAGCTGGTGATTGGTGGATTGCTGTATGGCTGTGCATTGGAGCTGGTGATTGGTGGATTGCTGTATGGCTGTGCATTGGAGCTGGTGATTGGTGGATTGCTCTATGGCTGTGCATTGGAGCTGGTGATTGGTGGATGTGGGCTGTGATGGTCTGTGGATCTGGATGCTGCTGGATGGTGGATTGCTGTATGGCTGTGCATTGGAGCTGGTGATTGGTGGATTGCTGTATGGCTGTGCATTGGAGCTGGTGATTGGTGAATAGCAGTTTGAATCCGGAGAGCCGTGCTGAAGATTCAGATGCACAAATCTGATCCTCGGTTGTGGAGCTTATCCATAAATCACCTTAGCAGCAATTATTACCATTCCTTAGCCTACCCTTATCCGTTATGAGCTAAAAAGGGCCAAACTGATCCTAGATCAGCTGTCCTACTGTGACCCGGGTACAGGGACTGAGATCAAGTTCGGGGTGATGAGTGGGGTGAAATGGGGTCACACCAGTGGAACTCCTCTGGATCGTGCCGTGGATCATCCTGGCTTTGGGGACGCCGGGGGAAGCCCTGAGAGGGAACACGTCCAGGCCCTCTGGTCTGATTGGCTGCCTGAAGCCGTCATGAATGGGCTCCTCACAGGCCTACCGGCCTTGTGCCCTGAAGTACTGAGAATAACAGCCGGCTTTTTACGGCAGCCATTTTGAGTGCTGTCCCAAAACCGAAATGCAGCGAGCGCGTAGCTGCCATGTTACGTTCTGTGACAGAATATCCGGGGTTTTTCCCCCCAGTGCATTTCAGAGGATGCCTTCCCAGCATGCATAGACACCGACCTTACCCGTTGTTGATGTACCCAGAATTCCTTGCTCTGTTTCGCCACGTGTTAAAACTAAAGATGAAGAAGAGGACATGTTGGAGGAATTTCTGGAGGTGGCCACTCATGGTCTTTACAGTCGTTGTGTCTCCTCAATGTACTGAATGAGAAGTATTGCCAGGACCTCGGGAGGCAAACGCTCAGCTTGTTCGGAAGCAAGAATGCATGTTGCATGCACAAGCCCACGGCATGCGGGTGTGCATCTTTGATAAGACACGGTCTGCTCTTGGTGCACAACTGAACACTATCTCAGAGGTTCATCGTCACGTACATGCGAAGGAGAGATATTAGTGTGCATATCACAAAATATCCGCACACAGATATCAAAAGCTCCCAAGAATTAATGGAATTAACCAACCGCGTGCCCGATGAAGGCCTTTGTGGCCAAAACGCTGCATTGTGGGTTATGTAAATTCTGGGGAGCTTCTCATTTCGGTGTGCTGATATTCTTTTGCTTTGTTGTCCTATACGCACAGACATAGGCGGTTGGCTTCGTGATGGGAAAGGAGCTGGGCTTGATTCCCAGGTGGAACAACGTAATTCAGCCAATCTCCAAAAAGAGCTTCGTCTGAATCGCTTCGCTAAATACCTGCCTTATAAACGGATTTAGTTTTTTTTTAATGTAAAAAAAATGCAAGTCACTCTGGACAAGAGCATCTGTGAAATGCTGAAATGTACCGGCGAAATGTGCACACGCTCTCGGAAGTGTCGGATTCTTGTCGAGCCCCGACTGGACGCACCTTTCCTCTGACAGCCGTGAGATGTACGCTCCCGTTGACTCGTGAGAGAGAGAGCCGCAGCTGTTCTCTGAAATGGATCTAAAAGCCGAGCCTCGCTGAGGAGAGGAAAAGCAAAGCAACAGCAGTGCAGTTGTGTGATTTTGGCGTAGGAGGGGAAAAAGAAAGTGGGGGGAAAAAAGGAAGAAAAGTGGAGGGGAAAGTAGAGAAGAGAAAAGCGTCTCAAAGTGAGCGAACGGGACGGGGCGGGGCGGGGCGGGAGGCTCATCTTGTGTTCCAGGATGTTT
The DNA here is from genome assembly GCF_018555375.3 of Anguilla rostrata. Classification (NCBI taxonomy): domain Eukaryota; kingdom Metazoa; phylum Chordata; class Actinopteri; order Anguilliformes; family Anguillidae; genus Anguilla; species Anguilla rostrata. Next base: position 62,276,737 of record NC_057937.1, on the reverse strand, counting down.
GTGCTCGATGGAAACTTGGGGCGACTTAGCTCAGGAGGTAAGAGCGGTTGTCTGGCAGTTGGAGGGTTGCCGGTTCAATCCCCCACCCTGGGCGTGTCGAAGTGTCCCTGAGCAAGACACCTAACCCCTAATTGCTCCCAACGAGCTGATTGGTACCTTGCATGGCAGCCTTTCACCGTGTGTGTGTGTGTGTGTGTGTGTGTGTGTGTGTGTGAATGGGTGAATGAGAGGCATCAATTGCAAAGCGCTATATAAATGCAGTCCATTTACCAAGCTCGGTGTCAGGTCTGTTTCCAGCCTCTTCCTCGCTGTCCTTCTCCATAAAAATTCTACCAACATTTCAGCGTTTTTATGGGCTCATGTTTCCAATTTTCCTCATATTTCCTTCAGGCAGTCTTTGTGTATTATAATGAATAAATTTTGACGTGGAGTGCATAGGTTATGATATAAAGATGTTCCAAAATGGCTGCCAGGTTGGAGGGGTTAACACGTTTATCTTTTATTTTATGTCAACCTATGAATAAAATCTTCATTTGTTCATTTGTGGAAACTATACAAAAATCAAAGAACACAATGAGTGCTCTTTTGTCCCGAATACAAATGCAGTGCATACAAAAATTAGATCAACAAAAAATTTGAGGCATGAAAAGTCGTATGTGGGCATAATCGTTAAGGTTAAGATTCTGGTCTTTGGCGCACCAGAAGGTGTTATGTTGGCACATGACGTTGCGGTTGACGATGTTTGGGTTCACCTGTCCCTCTCTCTGGTTCTGTAGTGTGCTGCCTTGGTGGGTGAAGACCAGCCCCTCTGCCCGGATCTCCCGGAGCTGGACCTCTCCGAGCTCGATGTCAGTGACCTGGATGCCGACAGTTTTCTGGGCGGGCTCAAGTGGTACAGCGACCAATCGGAAATCATCACCAGTCAGTATGGCAACGAGACGTCAAACCTGTTCGAGGTAAGAGTGCTTGTGGACTCTTGTAGCGTCGCATCGTCACAATGACCTTTAACCCCCTCGCTGCTCTCTCTCTCTCTCTCTCACTCTCTCACACACACTCTCTGTCTTTTTCTCTGTGTGATTATAGAGTCATCACTGGCTGATGAAAGCTGAAATGTTGAAATGTTTCACTTTCATCAGGCGTCTTGAGAAAGGAAATTCCTTTCTCCCCTTAAATTCACGTGAGAACAGGAGAGCGAGGGATCGTCCTGCATGGCTGTGTGGTAATAGATTAATCGGGCGAGAGTGGAAACGCACGGGAGTGGAAATGTACCAGATCAAAAGGAGGATCCGATAGCCGTATACGGCGTTGACTGGATTCCATGAAGTTCATAAAAAACGAACCCATAAAATGGGTCAATTGCCTGGCTTTACAAATTGGGGGCTTTGGATCTCAGAATGCGCGGAGTGAAATCGCTCTTGGAGATAAAGGGGAGTGATACCGTGGCGACCTTTGACCCCACTATTCCTGTCTCCCTTTGAAAGGAGCTTATCAGAGTCTTTCATTCAGATCGAGCCAAGTTATCAGTGGATGTGAAGAAGGGACAGGGCATTGAGCAAACTCACCGTTCGGTCATGGGTCATGTTGTGAAATGCACTCCAGGCTGTGCAGTAAAACTTTAAACCCTTATACTGTTGTCACAGACACCAAAACCACACAGGAGTGGAAAATCTACAATTAAGCAACGTGCGTGAAATGAGCAGGTACTGAATGCGTGTCTTGTTCCCCTGACTTAATGGAGGGGAATTTCATCAGTATGGAGGTGTGCTTTGTTAGCCGAATTAGGCTTCTGGAGGGATTGATTCCGAATTTAATCAGAACTGGCTCGCGCTGTGACAAGCTTTTGTCGCAAAAGTGCTTGCAGATGTCAGTGATGTTTGGAGCTTTTTCTCCATTTGCTCTGCTGCTTACTGACTGCTGAAATGGCTGTGGGGAGAAGGAATTGTCCTGAGACTGGCTCTGGATTGGCCTGGGACTGGACTGGGACTGTCCTAGGACTGGCCTGGGATTGGTCTGGGGCTGTCCTGGGATTGACCTGGGACTGACCTGAGATTGGCCTGTGACTGGCCTGGGGCTGGTCTGGAATTAGCCTGGGACTGGACTGGGACTGGTCTGGGATTGTTCTGGGGTTGGTCTGGGGTTGGTCTGGGACTGGTCTGGAATTGGCCTGGGACTGTCCTGGGACTGTCTTGGGGCTGGCCTGGGACTGTCCTGGGACTGGCCTGGGATTGGCCTGGGACTGATCCAGGACTGGCCCCTGCAGGGTTTTGTGCAGCTCTGCTGTATGAATGTGATGTGACCTGCTGCTGGGCACAGAGTCAAGGCTCAGATATAAATACCACAGCAGCTACTGTTCTGCCATGGGCTTACAGCTGGTGTGTGTGTGTGTGTGTGTGTGAGTGTGTGAGTGAGGCAGTGTGAGTGTGTGAGAGTGTGTGAGAGTGAGACAATGAGAGTGTGTGAGAGTGTGTTTGAGTGTGAGTATGTGTGTGTGAGACAGTGTGAATGAGAGTGTGTGTGTGTGTGTGCTAGTGGACGGTGGTGTCAGAGACTTATGGGGGATGTATTAGGTGCTGCTCTGTCTGACCACAGCTAGGGAACGGGACACTGCAGTCTGCTTTGCATCCTTCACAGCTGTAAGAGACACAGCTCAGGACGTTCAGGTCAGGCCTTGTGACAGCAAAATCTCTTCCTGTCCAAGCCTGCATTCCGGGAAAACTCTATCACACGATCTTAATATCGATCTGCGTGTGTGTGCGTGTGTGTGTGTGCCCTTGTGTGTGTGTGTGTGTGTGTGTGTGCGCGCGCGCGTGTGTGTGTGCCCGTGTGTGTGTGTGTGTGTGTGTGCGTGTGTGTGTGTGGTGGGTGTGTGTCCTGTCCTTGCCGAGCGCCTGGAAAAGGCCGCATTGCCTCTGTTCTGCAGTACTGTGATTGGCCCATAGGGGCCGCTGTAACACCCAGCCACGTGCCAGAGTTGATTAATGACTGACCAGCACTTGGGTAAAAAAGAAGTTGGCATGTCTGTGTTTTTTTTCCCTACTTCTTTTCAAATTGCCGGCAGTGCTTTCTCAACCTGCCTTGTGACTGTCGTTAATGTGCGTTGGGGGGGTGGGGGGGGCGGGGGGGGGGGGAGTGGAGTTCCGGACGGTGTTCCGTTCTGCCCTCTGCCCCAGTGAAGTTAATTTTCCCAGCCCTGAGGAGTTAACGGCAGGCAGCAGCCGTGAGCAGGCCGGGGGTGGGGGGGGGGGGGGGGGAACGGGCCTGGACCCCGGGGGAAGGCTTCAGATTCGCCCTCCGGCAGAGATTCAGAGCAGCTTATTCATCATTGGCCGAGGGGGCCCTAGGGGTGATCGTGGGAGGCGGAGTCAGAACCCTACGAACCCAACATTCCGTTCCACCTTGGCTCCCTCTCCCTCCGACCCTTATCTGAAAAGAAGGAATCAGCACTCCATTCTGGTTTGACAAATCCACCTGCTTGGTTCTGTGAAGTTCAGAGAAAGGGCTGGTCTGGTCTCGGGCAACAGTATGCGGTGATTTCTTGACAAATGAAAATGGAGACCGGGGAAATCAGACGGGGGAAGGAGGAAGTGCGGATGTTCTGGCTGTTGGCCTTCTTCACCTTCTTCGAAACTTGACTTTCCACCTTCCTCCTCCACCCCAGCCCTCTGTAGCAGCCCCTTCTTTATCGCTTGCTCGGCGTCATGTTTTAATCTGCCGTTGCTATGGTAATGCTGTCGGGACGATCATGTTTTAGTTAGCTTGACGGCGCCGATCGTTTGATCGGCTACTTTACACGAGCGGCTGGTAATGAACACGGTCCTGCTCCCGACGTTCCCGGCGTTCCGGGAATTCCTGACGGGAACGGTGATGTAGTCCTGCTCCACATGAGTCACTGCGGATTAGGAGCGTCGGCCGGGAGCCAGCGGTGTAATTCAACGCTCCGTAGCGTGACGGCCGACGCGCTGGAACCTTCCGATGAAATAAAGACGGCCGGCATTTTAGCCTTTCTCCGCCCGAGAGCCGCCCCGCTGCCGTGCTTCCTGCGCGTGACTTCGGTGGCGGAATTCCTCGCCGCTTCTCCGGAAAGTTCTGAGGCGTCGGAGGCTTTAAAATTTGGGGAGGTGTGGGCAAGGGGTACCGGTGACCCCCCCCCCCCCCCCACAGCTGAGAGTCTTCCTGGGCACACACAGCTTTATCATTAACTGGGGAGAGATTTAAAAAAAAATGTTTGTGTCGTAAACTTTTACCAGAGTGGCGTGAGGCAGGAATGTTCAGAGAGTCCTCACAACGGCGCGGAATATTCCGGACTTTGGATGCGTCGTACGTCAGTCCGTTTGAGCAGCTCGGAATATTCCGGGAATGGAACACTGTCTAACCAGGAAGAGTTATGTACCGCTGCTGTGTCCAAACTGGCATCTCGGAATGTTTTTTATTTTATTTTTATTTTTTTTAAAAGCAAGTGTCATTGTTTCAAAGTGCTCCCATAAATCTGAGTGTATATCGGGACTGCTGAATTCTGCGGAGAGGGGAAAAAACAGAAAAAGAACGCAGCAGCCGCATGATTAGAATGCTGGGCGTCTCGGATGCCCTGAATTATGATGTTTTTGTCTCGCGTTATTTATTTGTTTGTTTGTTTTTTGTTTTTTTTTTCTTAAACGTTTCTATGGAGACCGGCGTCTGTGAACCTGCCTCCCTTTGAAGCCACAGCTGTCAGCCACAGTTTGGATCCTGTGTGACACTACCCCCTTTCTATGCCCCCCCCCACCCGCACCCCCGCCACCCGCACCCGCGCCCAGAACCGTTACCGTGGCTGCGGCGGGGGGGGGGGGGGTCTTCTAGATTGCGGAGCGGGAAGAGATGTGTAAAACACTCAATACCCATGTTAAACACAGGTGGCTAATTTCTCTTTTTTGGAAGCAAAAAGCGAGGGAGACTAGGGTGGGTTAGGGTGGGGGGGTGGGGGGGTGGGGGTGGGGGGGGGGGTGGGGGGGGGGTGGGGTGGGGGGTGTGGGGGTGGGGGGGGGGGGGGGTGGTGGGTGGGTGGGGGTGGTGGGTGGGTGGGGTGGGGGTGGGGGGGGTGGTGGGGTGGGGTGGGGGGTGGGGGGTGTGCGCTCTCTCAGTATAGACGGGCTTCCGGTAATTTCCGGGGAGCAGACGGCAGCGTTTCCTGCAGCTGTGCAGTGTGTGTGTGGTGTGCGTGTGTGTGTGTGCATGTGTGTGTGCGCGTGTGTGTGTGTGTGTGTGTGTGTGGGTGGTGTGTGTGTGTGTGTGTGTGTGTGTGAGAGAGAGAGGTGTGTGTGTGGTGGTGTGTGTGTGTGGTGTGTGTGTGTGGAGAGAGAGGGGTGTGTGTGTGTGAGTGTGTGTGTGTGTGTTAGAGAGAGCGTGTGTGTGTGTGTGTGTGTGTGAGTGTGTGTGTGTGAGTGTGTGTGTGTGTGTGGAGAGGGTGTGTGTGTGTGGTGTGTGTGTGTGTGGTGGAGAGAGAGGTGTGTGTGTGTGTGTGGTGTGTGTGTGTGATGGAGGTGTGTGTGTGTGTGTGTGTGTTGCGTGTGTGGTGTGTGTGTGTGTGTGTTGTGTTGGTGTGTTGGTGTGTGTGTGGTGTGTGTTGTGTGTGTGTGTGTGTGTGTGTGTGTGTGTGTGTGTGTGTTGTGTGTGGTGTGTGTGTGTGTGTGTGTGTTGTGGTGTGTGTGTGGTGTGGTGTGTGTGTGTGTTGTGCGTGTGTGAGTGTGTGGTGTGGTGTGTGTGTGTGTGTGGAGTGTGTGAGAGAGAGAGTGTGTGTGTGTGTGTGCGTGTGTGTGTGTGTGTTTGTGATTGGAGAGTGTGTGTGTGTGTGTGTGGTGTGTGTGTGTCTGTCTGTGTGTGTGTGGTGGTGTGTGTGTGTGTGTTGGTGTTGTGTGTGTGTGTGTGGTGTGTGTTGTGAGTGAGTGGTGTGTGTGTGAGTGTGTGTGTGTGGTGAGTGTGTGTGTGTGTGTGTGTGTGGTGTGTGCGTGAGTGTGTGAGTGTGTGTGTGGTGTGTGGTGTGAGTGTGTGTGTGTGTGTGTGTGTGTGTGTGTGTGTGTGAGTGCGTGTGTGTGTGTGTGTACGCAGGGACATTGGCGGGTCAGCCTCTCTATGGCGGCTTCCTCACATGCTCACTCCTGAGGTCTCTGGGCTGAGATGTTGACAGAGAGGCTCCTGAAGGGCCGTCCCACGTTTCGGCTTTTTGGCGGAGTCGGGCGCCGTCCGGCCTCCCTGATTCACCGCCATCCCGCGCCGGTCCTCCTGGGCTTCGCCGCGGCGCGCTCGGCCGACGGCGGGGCAGCCCGGGCCGTTAGTTCAGCCGTGGCGGGAAACGTGCGGAGGAGGGGCCGCGTTTCAGAACCCCGACTCGCCAGCTCAGGGGGAACGAAGGAAGGGCGCCCTCTTCTGCTGCTTGTTTATCCAAAAGCGCGTTTTAACAGACGGGACCACGCGGCGGTGCTTTCGTGTTAGCATTCATTGTCTGATCTGAGTGTGCTGCGATCAGATATGTTCGCGCTGCGCTCCGAGCAGCTATGACTGCAGAAAATGGGCGATATTTATTTTTAAAGCGAGCCGCCACTTCTCCCCCCCGTTCAGCTGGGCCTTACTGCATTGCCAATCGGTGCAGCACAACGCCATTTGTTAAATTATACTTCAACAATGTTACTGTTCATTCCCAGGCATTTTCAAAAAGTAAAAATAAAAAGTGTGATATGTTCACTCAAATCCAGCGAAGTGGCTTTTAAGTGAATTCCCCCGGAACAGAAGATGAAGCTATCTGAGCAATCACCGTTAGACATTAAACATTAAAGTCCCCGCAGCTGCTGCTGCTCTGTCGTCTACCGGCTGTCGCTCTCTCTCTCTCTCTCTCTCTCTCTTTCTATCTCTCCCTCCCTCCCTCCCTCTCTCTCTCCCTCACTTTTTCTCTCCCTCCCTCCCTCCCTCTCTCCCTCTCTCCTTCCCTCTCTCTCCTCGTGCGAGGCTGTGTTTGATTAGTGTGAAACAAACAGGCGCTCTCCCCCTCGCCTGCCGCCCCTTTATGAAGTCTCGGATCAGGAGGGTGCAGGCAGCAGACAGGCAGTCCTACCGGGCACGTTTGGAGGAGATCGAGAGAGAGACAGATTTAAGCGTGTTTTCTGTCGAAGGCCGAGCCGTCTCTCACTCTCAGCTCTTATCTGCAGTGTAAATCAGCTGCTTCTGAATGAGCAAAAATGATGAGCGGCTTTTTTTTTTTTTTTTTTTTTTACCCACAACCCCACCTGAATTTCAACCAGTCCTGTTCCCTTTTTTGCCCTTCCCCCCCTCCCCATCTCTAGGACACATGTACATTAATATTTAGGCACTTAAGGAGACGCTGGTATCCGGGAGCACTTACAGCGCACAGATTGTTTAACATGCAGTCCGTTTATACAGCTGCTTATTTTACTGAAGCAATTTGGCTTAAGTGACTTTGCTCAAGGTGCTCCTGCCGGGGAACCGAGCTGTGCCCCCAGAGGGGCGAGTCCTGTTCCCTAACCGTTACACTGCACCCCCCCCCCCCCCCCACGCACACACACACTCACACACACACACACACACGCACACACACACACACACACACACCCCACCCCACACACACACACACACACCCCACCCCACACACACACACGCACACGCACACGCACACGCACACTCTCTCACACACTCTCACGCACACACACACACACACACACACACACACACACACGCACACACACACACACACACACACACACACACGCACACACACACACACACACACACACAGACAGAAACTCTTCCGGTGATTTTCTGGCTCAGACAGCAGCTCATGCTGTGGCGGGCCGGCTGTGCTTTATTGGAATATCAGACTCCAGTGTTTACATGCGTTTCCGCTCGGCGCTATTTTTAGAGCTGGGGGGGCGGGGGGGGGGGGGGGTAATCTGCTTAACACTGCTGCAGGACAGGCTCCCCTGTAACCAGCCCTCGAGAGCTCAGCCAATCAGCTCTGCTTCATGAGTTTTTCCACTTCCTGCTTCAGCCCAAAACTGCCTGGATCACCCCCACCCCCCCCCTCCCCACCCCCCCCACCACCTGGGCCGTTTAACACTCCGGAAGGAGGGAGGGTAACACCACGAACTCAGAGAATCCCCGATCTTTCCTTTCTGGCTTTCGCTTTGCGATCGCTCCACATCCCGCGTGTCTCCTCCTCCTGCCGAGTCCGCTCGTGAAACCTGACTTTGGGCTTCTTCTTCTATTTTTTTTTCTGAAGCTGCTTCAAAAAATAAGGGGGGCTTCTCAGTTGCTACCAGTTTCTTTTTGCCTATGTTTGATTTATTTGGCTGTAAATGTAATGTGAAGGTGTGCCGGTGCTAATGCTAACGCTAATGTTAGCGCATCACAGCGCTCCATCTTGTTTCTGCCGCCCTGCCCACGCCCTGCCGTTCCTCTACACGATCGGGAACGGGGAGACGTGGCAGCTGGCGCACGTTAAACGAGCGTTCATTAAAAAGATAGCGGTGTCGCGTTTTACATTGCTGATGTCATAACGCGGGCAAAGGGAGAGAGAAGGGAGAGAAGCCACCCTGGTGGTCGGGCTGTCAGAGAAGGCTCAGACTTTTAAAAGATGAATGCAAAAGGGGAAAAAAAGCGACTCTTTCTCTCGTTCCTCCTGTCCCGCTCTCCTCTCCTCTCCTCTCCTCTCCTCTCCTCTCCTTTCCTCTCCTCTCCTCTCCTCTCCTCTCCACTCCTTTCCTCTCCTCTCCTGTCCTCTCCTTTCCTTTTCTCTCCTTTCCTCTCCTTTCCTTTCCTTTCCTTTCCTCTCCTCTCCTCTCCTCTCCACTCCTCTCCTTTCCTTTTCTCTCCTCTCCTCTCCTTTCCTTTTCTCTCCTTTCCTCTCCTTTCCTTTCCTTTCCTTTCCTCTCCTCTCCTCTCCTCTCCGTTTCTCTTTCGGGTCGATTCATCAGAAAAGCATCAAGCACTGAAGCTGGAAGTTTGTGGAGTGTTTGGAAACGTTGCTTGGCGCAGACACGGCCGATGTGTTTGGGCTTTGTAAGGGAACACTAGCCTGGCAGAGGAATCCGGGACTGATTCAGGAGATTTCCGGTGCTGTGTGTGTGTGTGTGTGTGTGTGTGTGTGTGTGTGTTTGAGAATGTGTGTGTGTGTGTGTATCTACGGTGGCACAAGATGACCCTGTAATCTGATATTCGGGGGCAGTTTCTGCTCCCGGGCTCATAATCCTGCTGCTGTCTGGTTCCAGGGTCTGTGTTCCGGAGCGCTGTCCCGCTCCAGCATTCCGCTCCCTCCTTTTTTTTAGGCGGTCGTCGAAGAGCCGGAGTGGTTTATTTTTATCCCAGCGTTTACCTCGCTGAAGCCCCACTTCCTGTCTGAGAGATCTGGGGGGGTGTGATCCACTCAGGTAATACCCCCACCCCACCCCCCCTCCCCCTGCAGAGTCAAAGCCGTCGGCTGAGCCGCTTTTGCCTTCGGTCAAGGCTGGGTCCAAAAAGCCGATCTAATGGGTTTATTAACCAATCAGCATAAAGCTTTCCCACGGGTGCTGTCCTCCTGCTGCGGTCTCCGTGGCGATAAGATCGTTTGCTTTTAACGGTTTCCCTCCCACCGCACGTGCGGACGTTTTGCGTAAATTAATACATTTTTTAAAAATGCTTTTAAAATTGTTTTTATACGGATTCAGATTAGTTGTATTTCAGGACGTCCCTGCGGCCTAGCCGTGATGATACTGGGAACCAAACCCCATTAAAAACGACTTCCTGGCCCGTTGGAGAGCCGCTGGGCCTGCTGGTTTCCACGGTTACCCAGCACTTAATTGATCAGTTAAAGGGGTTTCCTGCACAGGTAACTCAGCTCACCTGGATGCGCAGGTCCCGTTTGGTCGCTGGTTTTGAGTTCAGAACCTCGGATCCCTACGCCCAGTAGAGCTTATTCCCCCATTGTTCATTTTAATGGGGGGTGGGGGGGGGGTGATGGGTCCTCTAATGCGGCGGGGGGGGGGGCCTAAAAGCTCCTAAACGCCCTGAGAAGCAAGATGGAGCCGTCGCGGGGGGTGTCCATGTCCCAGAGATTAGCTGTGTGGAGAGATTTGTGCGGCGGGGGATGAACCCTCTGCCAGTGAGCCGCCGGCGTGCTCCAGTCCGTCATCCCCGCGCCCTGGCGGACAGGAGCTCACCGCGCGCTCCCTCTCTCTCTGCGGAGATTAATATAATTATTATTCATTACATTACATTACATTACAGGCATTTGGCAGACGCTCTTATCCAGAGCGACGTACAACAAAGTGTATAACCATAACCAGGAACAAGTATGACGAAACCCCTAGAGAGAAGTACCGGTCCAAGTACAGGGAACAACCGCATAGTTCAACTTGGACCCTGGTGGTTAAACTGATTAACACTAACAACGAGAACGGCAACAACGCAATCTATGGAAAAATAAAAATAAATAAAAATACAAGTAGTCGTTAAGACTGGCGCATCAACTAAGTCACCTATTAAACAGCTGCCTAGTTACACCCTAAGTTTAGTCATTTACAGGGGGGGAAGGGAGGGATGGGGAGAGGTGCAGCCTGAAGAGGTGGGTCTTCAGTCGTCGTTTGAAATTGTTCACAGTCTCAGCTGTTCTGACCTCCACAGGGAGGTCATTCCACCATCGTGGGGCCAGAACAGACAGGAGACGTGTTCTGGAAGTGCAGGTGCGAGGGGGAGGTGCTAGGCGTCCTGAGGTAGCAGAACGGAGGGATCTGGCTGGCATGTAGGGTTTGAAAATCTTGTGAAGGTATGCTGGGGCTGATCCCTTGACTGCCTGGTATGCTAGAACCAATGTTTTGAATTTGATGCGAGCTATAACAGGCAGCCAGTGGAGGGTAGTGAGCAGGGAGTTACGTGGGAGTGTCTGGGGAGGTTGAAGACCAGACGAGCCGCAGCATTCTGGATGAGCTGCAGGGGTCTGGTGGCAGATGCCGGTAGTCCAGCCAGAAGAGAGTTGCAGTAGTCCAGGCGGGATAGAACCATTGCTTGGACCAGGAGCTGGGTTGAGTAGGTGGTGAGAAAGGGGCGGATTCTGCGGATGTTATATAGGAAAAATCTGCATGCCCGGGTTACTGCTGCAATGTTGTTGGAGAGGGACAGCCTGTTGTCCATCATCACTCCGAGATTCTTGGCGCAGGGTGATGATGTCACTACGGTGTCCCCTAAGGAAATGGAAAAGTCGAGGAGGGGAGAGGATAGAGCAGGAATAAAGATTAGCTCCGTCTTTCCCGGGTTGAGCTTCAGGTGGTGATTGTCCATCCAGCTCTGTATGTCCCTCAGGCAAGCGGAGATGCGGGCAGGGACCTGTGTGTCCGATGGGGAGAAGGAGAGAAAGAGTTGCGTGTCGTCGGCATAGGAATGATAGGACAGGCCATGGGCAGATATTACAGGGCCAAGGGATCTGGTGTACACTTACTCTAACGGGCACCTTGGGCTGCTCACTTATGCGCTGGCGCTGCTCCGCCTCATCGCTCGTCTTCCTGTCTAACAGGAACCTCGCGTAACCCGGCAACAAGCGCGGGGGAGCCCGCCGGGAGAACCCACCGGGAGAACCCACCGGGAGAACCCACTGGGAGAACCCCCCGGGAGAACCCACCGGGAGAACCCACCGGGAGAACCCACCGGGAGAACCCACCGGGAGAACCCACCGGGAGAACCCACCGGGAGAACCCACCGGGAGAACCCACCGGGAGAACCCATCGGGAGAACTTGTTTATATTTACGCTACGGAGACGTTTTTTTTTTTTAATAGCTGAGGCTCTCATCCACTGCAGCTTGCACTGCTATTGCTTATGTTGTGTTATGTTGTGTTTATTTATCTGGGTATTATTCACTGCAGAAAGTCAGGTTAAGTATTTTATCGCAACCTGTGAACCTGTAGCCAAACCATGACGATAAGATAGTGAGAGAGAGAGAGAGAGTGTGTGTGTGTGTGTGTGTGTGTGTTTATTTTGAGTGTGTGTGTGTAGGTGTGCGTGTGTGTTTATTTTGATTGTGTGTGTGTGTGTGGGTGTGCGTGTGTGTTTATTTTGAGTGTGTGTGTATTTGTATGTGTGAGTGTGTGTGTTTATTTTGAGTGTGTGTGTGTGTGTGTGTGTGTGTGCACCCGTGCATAGTGTGTATATATCTGATTGCTCACTATGTATTCAACTAATAGGGCAGTCAGCTCTTACTGGAGGCTCAGTCCTGCTCCTGCTGCGTTGTGTTTCACCTGCAGGGGTAACTCTGCTCTGGGGTAACCTGGCTCTGGGGTAACTCTGCTCTGGGGTAACCTGGCTCTGGGGTAACTGCTCTGGGGTAACTCTGCTCTGGGGTAACTCTGCTCTGGGGTAACTCTGCTCTGGGGTAACTGGCTCTGGGGTAACTGCTCTGGGGTAACCTGGCTCTGGGGTAACTCTGCTCTGGGGTAACCTGGCGAAGAGGTAACTGGTTCTGGGGTAACCTGGTTGAGGGGTACCTGTTTCTGGGGTAACTCTGGTCTGGGGTTACCTGGCGGAGGGGTTACCTGGCGGAGGGTGTATCTGTCTGTTCGCTCTTCTTCTCCTGGTGGGCTGTGTTGAGGAGGTTAAGCAGACTGACCCCTGAGCTGCCCTCCTGTTCAGAGACTCTGGAGACACACACCATGTTACTCTGGCCCTGGTGTAGCTCTGGAGACACACACCATGTTACTCTGGCCCTGGTGTAGCTCTGGAGACACACACCATGTTACTCTGGCCCTGGTGTAGCTCTGGAGACACACACCATGTTACTCTGGCCCTGGTGTAGCTCTGGAGACACACATCATGCTACTCTGGCCCTGGTGTAGCTCTGGAGACACACATCATGTTACTCTGGCCCTGGTGTGGCTCTGGAGACACACACCATGTGACTCTGGCCCTGGTGTAGCTCTGGAGACACACATCATGCTACTCTGGCCCTGGTGTAGCTCTGGAGACACACATCATGTTACTCTGGCCCTGGCGTGGCTCTGCTCAGCTCAGCACAGTCACCGGCCCTGTTTCTGACTTTCATATGTGGGACATAATATTCATATTCATGCTATCTCAGAAAAACAGACTGGGATTGAGCTTCATTTCAGTTTTTCCCCCCAATACGGAACAGTAGTTTTGGAATGAAAAATACAGACATTGCAGGTTTGTTATTGTAGTTCTGTACTTTGATACTGACAACCACTACCCCCCTCCCTCCCCCCCCCCCCCCCCCCACACACCCACCCCATTCTCTTTTAACTTGTTTGCTTGAGATTTGGCCCTTTGGTACTTGGTTTGCAGTTTCTAATCCACGAGAGGCACAATCAGAGCGATCCCGCTATCTGGGTCATTAACAGTATCAGTGGAACAAAATGGAAGCGTGTAACTCCATAAAAGAGTTTCCTCCGCGCCCACAGAGGGGTTGAGAGCAGCCGCGCCGATATCTAAAGGGGTCACCTGATACACATTCTCTCTCTTTTTCACAAATGTCAGTGTGCTTTATGGCCAATGTAGCAATTAAAGGACATTTTGTCCTATATGTGTCTGTGTGATTGTGTGTGTGTGTGTGTGTGTGTGTGTGCGCATGTCTGCGTGTGCGTGTGTGATTTTATGTGTGTGTGTGTGTATGTGATTTTTTTGTGTGTGTGCGGGTGTGTTTGTGTGTGTGTCAGTGTGTGCATGTATGTGTGTGTTTATGTGTGTGTCTGGGTGTGTATGTGTGTGTGTGTGCATGTGTGTGTGTCAGGGGGCAGGGACACAGTTTAGAGAACAGACTTGATATTTATCTCATATTTGATTTGAACGTTCTCCAATAACTCTCCGTTCTATCCAGTGATAATCTGGAAGGCAGTTCAGTCCCCTCTGTGGGCGTTCTTTATTGGTTCAGTTCATTCAAGATTTTATCTGACCTTCCTGTTCTCAGACTTGGCATCCCCGGTTAGAGCTGGCGGCAGGGCTGGCGTTTACTGAACTTGTTCCCTCTCAGAGAGCAAACCGATTGGCTGCTTCTCCGTAATGTACAGAGATTCTCCGTCCTCTAAAACTGTTATCTGAAACTCCTGTCCTGGAGGGCCGCAGTGTCTGCAGGTTTAACTCCAGTCCTGGAGGGCCGCAGTGTCTGCAGGTTTAACTCCAGTCCTGGAGGGCCGCAGTGTCTGCAGGTTTAACTCCAGTCCTGGAGGGCCGCAGTGTCTGCAGGTTTAACTCCAGTCCTGGAGGGCCGCAGCGTCTGCAGGTTTAACTCCAGGCCTGGAGGGCCGCAGTGTCCGTAGGTTGTTTTGGCTTCCTTTGAAGAGCCAGCCATGGTAGGGTGTGTGGACTCTTTAGCCAGTGAGTGACTGAAATGACACAGCGCCCCCTCCAGGACTGGAGTGAAATGTGCCAGGTCTCCGGGCCCAGGTGCACCCGGGCCTGTGGAGCAGGGTGTGCTGCAGACGGCTGACCCCCCCGGTGCCCTGCGGGTCTCCTCAGAGGTGCGCCTTGGCGGTGTGTAAATTTATTTTGGTTCTTTTCCCAGTCTCAAGGGCAAATGGTGCACCCAAAGGGGGGGGTGGGGGGGCGGTGCTTACAGCTTGACCTTTCGGCACATGCACACCTGTGGCCTTCCAGAGTTTGCTGTGAAAACTGCCGTTGGTTTGTGGTCGGGAAGAAGAGAGGGGGGAGATGAGGGCGAACCGCAGCAGGGATTAGGGCTGTAAAAGGAGAGGCTGCAGCAGCCCCGCCCTCTGGGGCATTTCACTGCATGAGCCGAACTGAGTCACCGTCACTCACACACTCACACACACACACACACTCACACACACACACACTGACACACACAATCACACACACACACACACACACACACACACACACTCACACACCACACACACACACACACACACACACACACACACACACACACACACACACACACACATCACACACACGCACACACTGACACAACCATCACACACACACACACACGCACACACACAACAAACTGACCTACAGACATGTCACACAATCACACTGACACCTGGACACACCACCCACCCACAGACACCCATGAACACACCACACACCACGCCAACAACACACACACCACAACACCACAAACACCCACACACACCTGACAAATCCACCACACACACACATAAACACACACACACATGACACACAACACACCCCCAGACCACACACACCAACTGCACACATCACACTCCCACCACACACCGACACAATCAACCAACACACCCACCACACTCCCAACAACAACACTGCCCTCACACCACACACACAGCCACAATACATACCCCCACACAGCCATCCAACACAACAATCACCTCACAACACAGACACCAACTACCACCCAAACCACACACACACACACTGACACAAACAAAACACACACACCCCATCAATCAACACACTGACCACACAATCGCAACACTCACACCATACCACCACCCCATACACGACCACTCAACACCACACAACCTCATCCACACACCAACACATAACACCCACTTCCTTCACACACACACACTCTCCTCTCACACAACCTCTCTTCACACCAACAACTCCCACCCCCACAATATACCAATCTTTGTACATGGTCAACCATGACATTAGATCAGCCTGACATAATCTACAGTCACAGAGGTGTGCAAAAGTTTGGGCACCCCTGGTCTGATTGCATGTTTTGTTTTGTTTGTTATCTTGAAGTGAAAATAAGTTTAAACAACCTCTGCAGGGTGCAAACTTAGACAGAACACATTTCTGCAGACTTTAATGCATAATTAGTGTTTATTTGCTGAATTTAACAGATTAATAAAAAAGTTAACGTCTGCAGGTTTAACTCCAGTCCTGGAGGGCCGCAGCGTCTGCAGGTTTAACTGCAGTCCTGGAGGGCCGCAGCGTCTGCAGGTTTAACTGCAGTCCTGGTGGGCCGCAGGGGCTGCAGGTTTATCTCCAGTTTTGGAGGGCCGTGTGAAAAAATGAACTATTTTTATTTTTATTTAACCTCTTGGCTTTGCTGTTTCATGCAACTGCACAGCCTCTTGTGGAGTGCTCCTTACATTTCCCCTCTTCAGGTATTCTTACTAGTAAAGCACACCTGTGGGAAACTGGTAATAGCCAGTAGAGTAACCACACACACACACAAAACACAACCACAACAAACATTGGCTACTGTTTTAAATATCCCCCACCGCAGTGCCCCCCCAACACTGAATCACAACCACCACACATTGAATGCTACTGGTTGGTCTGTCCCAAGAAACGAGGGGGGTAAAAAAAACCAACCCTCTTGCTCTGTCTCAGATGTTGATAACATTATTAGGACTTCACTGTGAGGTCATTTAGTGTTGCCGCCAATCAGGGGTGAGTAGCCGAGCATGAGAGAGAAGAAAGGCGGATCTTCCTCCCTCTCGTATGGCCGTGTAATCACGGCGTCTGATTAATCAAACGGACGTGTGTGGGTGGGGTTTGAGCGTAGCTGTTATCTGATGGGGTTGCTCGCTCAGAACGTGTCTGTACGCGAATGCAATCGCAATCCCGCGCGGATTGGGGGGGGGTGTCCTCCTCCTCCTCGGGTTCGACACTGGGCTTCTCCCGCACAGCAGCGTGTGTGAGTGTGTGTGTGTGTGTGTGTGTGTGTGAGTGTGAGTGTGAGTGTGAGTGTGTGTGTGTGTGTGTGTGTGTGTGAGTGCGTGTGTGTGTGTGTGTGTGTGTGTGTATGTGCGCGTGTGCGTGCGTGAGTGTGAGTGTGTGTGTGTGTGTGTGTGAGTGTGAGTGTGTGTGTGTGTCTGCGCGTTTTCCTCCGTGCCTGAAAACTCCGCCATTTCCACCGCAGGCCAGTGCTGCCGTGTTCGCTTTTGTCCTTTTTTTATTCTCGTCGTCGTTAATGGCGAGTCTCACATAAAAAAATAAAAATAAACTAGCATGGTTTATTCATTACGCGGGTGTCCTGCTACGTCCCTTCCCTGCAGTGTGGCTGTGTGAGGACACCCCCCCCCCCCCTCAAATTATGTGGTGGTTTCAGGTGCTTTGGCTTATCTCTTACTTTATCCCACCCCAGGTGCTGTCTGCTGCAGTTTGTGTCTGTTTTGTTGAAGCCTTCCGGTCGGGGGGGTGGCGCAGGTTCTGGAGCAGCACGCGTCTGGTTCTAGCCAGTCTGCTTCCCCTTCTGCGCCCGTCTGTTTATTCATTCGTGTGTTTGTTCGGGACAAGTACAATTAAAGATTGATATGTCGCTGAAGTGGTGTCTGATGTGGTGTGCATGTGTTTACAGCCACAACTCATTTTCTGCGCCGGTTCCTTATTGCCCGATGACATTTTTTTTTTTGTTTTTTTGTTGGAAAAACAGGAATAGTGACACATTATTATATCAACACTGACAGACCTAGCTTGTGCAGAGTGAGAGTGAGAGAGAGAGAGAGAGAATATTCAAGAGGACGGAGGGGGAGCAGATGTTTGCCTGACAGCTAAAGTAATAGTTTATTTTAGAAAGTGTTAGCGTGCTCTCGGAGTGTCGGATAAATAAAAAAAAACATTTTTTTTTAAAGTAAATGAATTGTTTTGTGGATTTCTGTCCCTCGGCGCCCCGCCCCCCCTTCCAGAAGATTGACGAGGAGAGCGAGGCCAACCTGCTGGCGGTGCTGACGGAGACGCTGGACAGCATCCCGGTGGACGAGGACGGCCTGCCCTCCTTCGAAGCCCTGACTGAGGGAGGCGTGGCCAGCGGCGGCGAAAGGACCTGCCCCTCCCCCGCCGCCACGCCCACCTGCCCCGCCCAGACGCCGGAGTCCGAGGAGCCCTCCCTGGTGAGACTCCTTACGGCGCTTTCCCCGAGAACACGTTCCCTCAGCTTGTCAATACCTTGACGTGACCCCATGTGACCCCACGTGACCGCGACACGCTCCCAGATTAAAGTCTTCAGTTAACATTTAATGCCGCTCATTTTTGGCTCTATGTACCCTTTTTTTTCCCGGTATAACCACACTGCCCTTTGTCCTTCATTTTGAGTAACAAATTAAAACAAGGTTTATGTTTAGCTGTACTGCTGCACTACAGGGGGAAAAAATGTCACGTTATTTTTCAGGAAATAAGTATTGGTTTTGAGAGGCCAGATCCCTTCTGGCACTTTCCAGAGACGGTGACCTCGTCGCCTCTCCCACGATCAACATTACCTGGATTTGGGCCCACTGAGCGTTTTGACATTAACCTCAATGTGACAAATTTGTGAAGAAAAAAAAAAATCTTTCCAAAGGCAGCAGTAACTTTTTTTTATGTTACTAAGGTGACTTTGAAATATTGCATTTGGGGTTAACAGAACATAAACCTTTTTTTTTTTTTTTTTACCAAAAAGATACGGACCACAAAGTCATTGTGGTTGCACTGAATATATGTCCATATCAAACAAAAAAAATCTTTTAGGAAAGTGTTTTGCTGAAATGCCTTTTTATTTTAAATAACTTCAAGCTGCCATTAATCGCGTTAAATGATTCATAATTCCGTGACAAAGCGTGGCTCAGCAGAGCAAAGCGAAGCCGGGCAGCTGCTGAAATTATTTGATATTCAGACACGTTCGTTTAGCCCTCTACTGAGAAAGCCCTCGGCCACGCCTGCCTCACAACTGCGTCTTTCCTATTGTCTTTTTTATTTTGTTATTTTTCATGATAAAAGACGTGTTATTGTTGTTTTTAATTATTCTCCGCTTGCACGCCACACCAGTGCATGTCACAGCTTTGGTTTTACTGGCGTGTAGATAGACGTTAAGAGTTTAGAGAGCCGCGACAGGTGCAAGAGGAAGACGGAACGAAATAAATGGAGAATCTTAAAAAAAAAACTTCTTAGCCCAGAAGTCCGGGCGGAACCCGGAGACGGAGTCCCATCAGTCACCCCGGGGGGGTCGTTCGCAGATGTTTTTCTTTTTTTGGAGGAGTGCACGGCCCCTTTCTCACACCCGGCCCTCTCTCGTCCTCCCGCAGCTGAAGAAACTCCTGCTTGCTCCCGCCAACGCGCAGCTGAGCTACAGCGCGCGCGCGGGCGGCGCGGCGCAGAACCATGCAGCTGCCAGCCAGCGGAGCAGACCGCCGTCCGCCGCCCTCGCCAAGGTAGCTACCTGCGTGCCTTTATTTATTTATTTATTTATTTATTAGCGTCGGGCAGCTGTCGGCGGCCTTTGTGCTCGCGCGTTTGAGTTCCGTGCTGCCGTTTCGGGAGTTACCCTGTTGTTTTCCTATCGCACTCCTGATTGTTAACTACTGGTCCCCCGTTCTCCGGTGCCTCTCTCTCTGATAATGAAACGCCCCCGCTGATTGCCGTTTGGTTTCTGTGTTTCGCACTGAGGCCGCTGCGTCGCTCGCTGAAGCTCACTTTAATGGTTTGCTTGTGTTAGAAGAGAGCCAAAACCCCGAGGTTTTAACTTAATAGCATCTCCTGAATGATTAAAATAACCCAGTTTTGCTGGAGAAGCAGCTAACTGCTACTAGCCCAGGGAAAATGAAAATGGCTTTTAAGCAGTAGAGAAAACGAAGGTCTTGTGTTTACAGTTTACGTTCATGCCTTGAGTCGTTTTTGTGGAGCGTTAAGGATGTTTACTGTTGAACTGGGATTTCTTAAGCACATTCTGTTCTCTCTGTGATCTTATTTGCATGATGCCACTGCTCGCTGTTTTGGAGTGAAGCTCTAGGGTTGGTGAGCTTGAAACTGTTATGCGTAACTACATTTATATTTATTTACTAAGTGCACGTTTATTTTGCAAGTCTGTATTTGTACAAAGGTATGAATGTGAAATGTTGATGGTGTGGCGCTTTTGGAGAAATATAATTTTAACTATCCTCTCATTTCTGCGGCAGTCATTGTTTAAATCTTTTTTTATTTCTGGATAAATTGCGGTTCTTTCCCGCAGTCTTTGTTCTTGGACTGAACAGTGAGTGTATCAGGGCCGTGTTCCTTTTTAAATTAAGCTATCACATTCCAGAAATAATTAAGTTATTACATTATTATTAATTGTGCTATAACATTGATTTAAGTTAATTAATACATTATTCATTTTAAAGTACAATGCTACTGATAATATTAAGTGACTTTTTGGCTGGACCGCAGCAGCGGGGCCAGCCCTATAAACGCGAATGTCTGTGACTGAATTATGAAGTTACACCATTGGTCGGCCGGTTCGGTCCAGCCACATGCTAGGTTTTGACCTGCTCTTGTTCCTTAATTCCTAAGCTACTGCATGTCCTGGGTGAGGCATATGGCTTGTGTTTTAGTCTCTATTCATTTATAAGGCTGGATATTTACTGAAGGTTTTAAGTGGTAATACCGTTCTTAATTGTATGAGCACCATGACCTGAATTGGAATGGAAGATTTCCGCGCCGTGATGCGTGTTTTTGGGGTGTGTTTCCGCAGCTGGAGAACCCCTGGAGCAGCCGGCAGAGGGGGGGTCCCTGTGCGCAGCAGAGCCGGGGGTCCCGGAGGCCCTGCGTGGAGCTGCTCAAACACCTCACCTCCGGCGGGGACACGCCCCACCCGGCCACGCCCCACCACACCAAAGCACAGAGGAGCTGCACGGACACGGGCGGGGCCGCCTCCTCTTCGCCCCCCTCCTCATCCTCGCCGTCATCGTCCTCCTCGTCCGCCTCCTCGTACTCCTCTCTGTCCTGCACCTCCTCCTCCTCCTTGTCCTTCAATTCTGCTGCCTCGTCCTCCTCCAAGAAGAAGACATCGACGTCGCCGCAGCAACAGCAGCATCAGCATCACCAGCGAGGTGAGGTCCTGCCCATCGCCGTAGCGACCGGTTCCGCCGGCGCTGCTTGGCAGACGAGGAAGAGGAGGAGGATAATGAGGAGGGGAGGTTGCACTTGCGGTCGCCGGGCCGACGCCACCGAGGGGCGGGCTGAACCAGAATCCCCAGCTCTGATTGGCCACGGTGACCCCCGGCCCAATTTAGAGAGCCAACCAGGTCAGGCAGCTGCCAGGTTCGTTAGATACCTGCACTCCTACTCCCTCCTCCCCCGGGAGACCAGCCCCTCGGGCCGGTGTGGGCGGTGCCTCCAGGGCGTGGGCGGGGCTTCGTCTAGCGAGACGCCTCGGCGCGGCGCGGTGGCCGTTAGGAGGCAGGACGAGCCGGGCCCGCTCAGCGGGGAGCGGCGGGGGCTTTTCGGTGGGGGTGCTGACGATGATCTCACGGGCTCCCCCAGGTCCCCTTTCCCAGCCTGTGTTATCTCAGTAGGTGACCTCGACCCCCCCGTCCCACACAGACAGGCTCTCGCGACCCCCCCTGACGACCAGGTCCTCCCGCTGTTAGGTAACCACTGCTAAATCTCTCCCCCCCTCTTCTCACTTCCCCTCCCCTCCAAAACCCAACCCCTCCCCCCTTTGCTTTGACTAAATCCTCCGTTTGACTCCATACTAACCCCCATCCCCCCCTTTTTGTGCTAATCAGAATTTAATAATCGCTTTGAAGACAGTCAGCCAGCTGTACCGGGTATTGGTGCACACAGCAGCTTTAGCCTGGCCGTAGGGGGCTGGGGGGTTAGCACGTTAGCACGTTAGCGGGTGGTGTGAAGCTTGGCTATCGCAGCTCACATTTAGGAATCTTAACATTTTGGTCACCCGATTTCTGCCCAGATCAGCCCCAGTGCCCAGTGTGCGAGGGGAACCCCCGAGCTTGGCTGTGATGGACCTGCTCTTTAACTATGAGGCGTCCCGTGGCTGACGCTCCCAAACATGGGAACGGCCGTACGAGCTTCCTCTTCTCTTCCTCTTCCTCTTCTTTCTTTCTCTTGGTTCTCTGCATGCTTCTGAGTTACTTCTGAAATTTTCTCGTCTGGTGTCAGACAGTTTTCTGCTTGGTGTCTGTTTTTATTTTTCTTTCTTTCTTTCTTTTTTTTTCTTTTTCATATTTTCTGTTCTGTTCAGTTGAGTCAGTTAGTCTAGAAAAATAAACCCATGGATTGGAGGGATTTCGCCGCCATTTCATCCCAACAGAGAACAACAAACGGGGTCTAATGCCAGAATCCATTGTTTCTTTAAAGTACGAACTAAGATACTAAAAAAAATATAGCCTTGTGGGTCGAGGGTCTGCAACAGAAAGCTGCTGTTAATGATCAGATCTGAGACTGAAGTGGAGATGTTTGGGTTCTAGTTCAGTAATTCCCATCCTCCTTTGTGTTCTACAGCCAAACCAACCACCTTGCCACTTCCTTTGACCCCAGAGTCTTCAAAGTAAGTGAGATAATCTTATAGAGAAACCAAAACATAACCCCAGACAAAAAAAAAAACACACACACAAAAAAAAACATTGAGGCATTTATCCCTTTCATTTCCATTTCTATAACCATTAAAAAAAAAACATTTTGCTCCCCCCTTGTCCTGCCCAACCAGTGCTAAATGAACACCGTTTCTGTTTCAGTGACCACAAGGAGTCACCGTTTGAGAACAAAACCATTGAGCGTGCACTGAGCGTGGAGCTGTCCGGAACTCCAGGTGAGAGCCCGCACGTCCTCGGCCACGCCTACGAGGGCATAGCAGCGACGATGCAGTGTAACGGTTGCGGAACTGGGCTTGTAACCCAGAGGTTGCAGGTTCCAATCCTAGGTGGCGTCCTGCTATTATAAGGTGCTTGACCTAAACTGGTTCTACAGCTGTGTTATTCTGAACTATACTGTCCCGTACCGTTACTATACAGCTGCACTATACTGTTCTGTACTATACTATTCTGCACTATTTCTATACGACTGTACTATACTGTTCTGTACTATTACTATACAGTTGTACTATACTATTCTGTACTATTACTATACGACTGTACTATACTGTTCTGTACTATTACTATACAGTTGCACTATACTATTCTGTACTATTACTATACGACTGTACTATACTGTTCTGTACTATTACTATACAGTTGTACTATACTATTCTGTACTATTGCTATAAACCTGTGCTATACTATTCTGCACTATTACTATACAACTGTCTTATACTGTTCTGTACTATTACTATACAGTTGTACTATACTATTCTGTACTATTGCTATAAACCTGTGCTATACTGTTCTGCCTGTCAGTCTGGAAGAGAACCTCAGCTAAAAGATGTAGGGTAAATGTAAGTTGCCCAGTTAGGGAAGTGAGAAGCAGAAGGTTTTTGGTTTTAATCCTGGGTACAGCTTCTTTAGATTATATCTCAGGAATTTTGGCGTCCTCCGTTCCTGTTTTAGTGAATTTGATGGTTGGTCTTCTTGCCTGAATCCTTCCGTAAATCACACAAAATAATGTAGACCGGTGTATTGTTTTCAATGAAGACAGCATCTTATACACCAGGTTTTA
Source organism: Anguilla rostrata (assembly GCF_018555375.3). NCBI lineage: Eukaryota > Metazoa > Chordata > Actinopteri > Anguilliformes > Anguillidae > Anguilla > Anguilla rostrata. The sequence continues at coordinate 62,253,410 of NC_057937.1, read as the reverse complement.
CGGTAATTTTAGCGTCATGAAGAACACGCTTGTCACTCTTACATAGGATCTGAGCAAAGAGAAATGTGATATAAAAGATGGCGCTCGTGTGATGTCGAAGCTCCCAAAAGTACCTGATGTTTTTTTGCTAATGTTTATGTTAATTGCCGTGTCCCCCAAACGGGGTCAGTGCTCAGAGCGGGATAATTAGTGGTGGAGGCAGCAGCGTTATTATTTTTTAATTAATTACATGTGTCAGTGGAAACTATAGGTGAAGGTAATTAGGCCCGAATGACATTAATGTTTGGTGACGCTGTAACTGTAGGCTTCAGCGTTTTTTTTTTTTTTTGTTTTTTTTTTGCCTGAATGATTTATGAAGGGTTTATTATTTCAGATCCAAACTTAAAAAAATATTTTTTTTTTACTGATGGTGGTGGGCGAACTGAAGTGGACATTTTGATTTTAATTGAACAGTAAAGATGACGCAGCGTTTCTTGTTTTTTTCTGTTATGAACCACCTGTGTCTGAAGGTAGTATTGGTTAGTGTTAGTGATTTAATCAGTGTTTCTGAGAAGCAGTTAGGATGCTGGGGAAAGGCTGACCCCTTGCAAAGAGTGTGTGTGTGTGTGTGTGTGTGTGTGTGTGTGAGACAGTGAGTGGGTGAGGCAGACTGTGTGTATGTTTGCTTGTGTGTGTGTATGTCTGTGTGGGAGTGGGCACGAGTGTGTGTGAGTGGGAGTGTGCGTGTGTGTGCATGTACATGTGTGTGTGTGTATTTGTGTGTGTGAGTGTGTGTGTACACGTGTGTATGTTTGTGTGTGTGCGTGTGTGTGTGTGCGCGCACAGAGCAGTGCTGACAGAGAGGGGCCAGTGTTAGGGGCCAGTGTTAGGGGCCAGTGTTAGGGGCCAGTGTTAGGGGCCAGCGTTAGGGGCCAGTGTTAGGGGCCAGCGTTAGGGGCCAGTGTTAGGGGCTAGTGTTAGTGGCCAGTGTTAGGGGCCAGGTTCATCGTTAATCTGTGTGTTAATAAGTCCTCAGTCTTCCTGCTCAGCCTGGCCCATGGCCAGAGAGAGAGAACGCACGGCACAAATACCCAGAATTCTGCCCGCAGGAGTTTCATGAAAGCCTCTGTTTTCGTTTCCCTGATTTATCCTCTCGTTAATAAGGCTTTACCTCAGGCTGGACCTGTCCGGGGGTTGCAGGATTACTCCCCATGAAAGGGCCATTTCCAGGGAAAACAGGCGGATCATGGGCCTTTGAACTTCGGACTAGGGGGCGGGGCCTCAGTACTACTTCTGAAACTTGGGGGTTGATGGGGGGGGTTGGGGTGGGGGGGGGGGGTGGGACAGCCGGAATGCTTTGAGTTAATGTATCCTGAAGGGACAGTTTAAGGGTATCCAGCTGAAATCGGCTTCATTTGAGATTAAATTGCTTTAATTGTTAAATATCCGCTGGTCTGGGGGGCAGGAAGGGAGGTGGAGGGGGGGGGGCAGGGTCTTGTCATTATAAAGATGGCTTCTATAGGTGCCTGGAATTTTCCATCACACAGGAAATCCAGTTTCCCAAGAGAAGTCAATAAATGACCAAATATATAATTGAAATGTTAAAGAAAGCACAAAATAAAACAGAAGGTAAAAACACACACATAAATATGCTTGATGAAGCGTTCTTTGTGATTGGTGGAGTTGAGACCCTGTACGGAACCTTTCTGTCCTGCTCCTTGTTTTCCGTCCAGACTGAAATAAGAAGAGCACTTGCTAGGGCTGGGCGATATAATATCATATGATATTTTATTATTGACGGTATGACGGTATTTAATGGTATTTGATTTTCCAATGCAAATTACCCAGGAAGTTAACTATATATTCTGTAACTGTAGAAAAACTGTATAAACAGACATTTTCTGTAACTAGAAAAAGTAAGGATCAGACAAAATGCAGTAACAAATGCAGTAAAAAATAACTTTCAGAAATTAAAAGTAAACATTAAAAGTAAAAAAGCCTAATGTGCAGCCTGCAAATGATACAATACAAAATATTCAAGAAATATAGAAAAAAGTATTTTTTAAAGGATTAAATGAGGATTAAACTAGTTTTTCCTCCATTTACAATTTTTGCACAGCTTGCATTTTGCGTACGGTCTGATTTTCAGAATCCAAACCGTATCCAGACCGTCAGTGTACCCCAGTCCTTCTCTAATGAAACGAAACGAATTTTTCATTCAGAAGTGACAATTCACTTCAGGTTTGCATTGCAACATTCTTTATCAGGCTGTTGCAATGTGCAATTTTTAATATTATTTGGATGAAAAACAATAAAATACCACTGATGTCAGTATTATAAAACCACATTCCGCTGCGTGAATTCATACCAAAAATATGGCTCACCGCCCGGCCTCTTGGTGTAACTTGCGGACAGAAGCGATTTTGCAGAAGTAGAAGTTTATAATGCGGCCTGTGTCTTTATCTTTTGGCCCCTTCCTGCTCAGTCTTAGTCACGTGAGCTTTGCAGATATTTTGGCAGAATAACGATGTGATGCCCTTTAGGGCCAGCTGAGATAAAAATCTCATCTGCAGGTGCGACGGTTTTGGGACATTTTCAGGGGAGATAGTGCTCAGAATGGCTGCTGTGTTCTGTGCGATTTGATTGGTCTCCAGCTCTGATGACAAGGCGTATCTGCTCACTCAAGTCATCCGCTTACAGTCATTAATTGTTCAGGGCCAGGGTTAGGGGCCGCAGCAGACCCTGTGGCTCTCCAGGACCAGGGTTGGGGACCCCAGTAGACCCTGTGGCTCTCTAGGACCAGGGTGGTAAACCCCTGGGCTAAGACCTTGCCCAGCACAGTACTGCAGTTCTGAGCAGTTCCCGCGTAGTCAGTGCTGTACCCCGCGGGGGTGTAAGCTGGCTGGTTTGACCGTGTGCTCTGGGGTAACAGTGCCATCGTCGTGCGCTCATCCAGTTTTAATAAAGGCGTCGGTGGGTCTGTTTGCAGTGTTGGGACAGGTAGCAGTTTTGGGAACGAAGGGGGGGTGGAGGGAGAGCCGGGCTCACCGCACCGCGGAGCAGATTGGACGGAAAGCCGGAGGGACAGATTGAAATGTTTGTATGAGTATGCTGAATGGAGGAATGTATTAGGCCTTAACAATGCCATAAAAACCTGCCTGCTAGGCCTCCGCGTGCAGCTGCCATCTGTCTCCTCATAAATATGACAGGATCGGCCGGGCTCGGGGGGCCCGGGGGGGCGGGGCGGGGGGGGGGGGGGCAGCGGGGTCAAAACAGCAGGATCCCTAACATCCCCCCCCCCCTCCCTCCCTCCCCCCTCCCTCCCCCTCCCCAGTAGTCACGAGGCTTTCATTACAGGTTTAATGGCATTATCTGAGATTGGCTTTGGCACAGAAACCCGTTCGCAGACTTTCATTAGAACAGCCCCCATCATGCAGGGGACAGGGCTGGGAAGCGGTGTCCACTGCATTAGCGTGTTTATTTGTAGGTTTTATTTAATTTGTTTACTTATTGATTTATTTACTTTGGCCCGTTAGCCGAGGTCCAGTGCATCGCCCACGTTTTCAGGTAGCACTGCGACCAAAGGAGAGCTGAGCTGCAGGGCAGCCCTCTGTCATTAAAACAGAAACATGCTACCGCATGGGATGCAGCAGCGCATGGGGATGCAGCAGCACATGGGGATGCTCCAGCGCATGGGGATGCTCCAGTGCATGGAGATGCACAAGTGCATGGGATGCAGCAGTGCATGGAGATGCACCAGTGCAGCATGCAACATGCTGCCAGGTCATTTCTGAACAGTGTGGTGTAGTGCGGATAATGACCTTGTATCTGCAGTTGCGGTTGCTACTCTGATTGAGCTTGCATGCACGAGGTGCTTGTCACTGTTTGCTTAAGGAGCAGAGTGAGGGAGGGGGGTTAATAATTGGATTTTTAGTGACTTCCGTGTCAAACAGTAGCCACTGCCCTTGTGCAAGCCAGTTTCTCAACACAATGAGTAGGCCTTATTCAAGAACAAAAAAACTGCAGATCCAGAAGTCTGTCGAGTGAAAGTGGATTTTCCCACCTTTACCATTGCCTTGGTTTCCTGTTCGAACTGTTTCCTGAACTTTAGAAGCCGAACACAGCTGGGCATGTGTGTTTGTGAGAACAAAAAGCCAGAGCCACACACAATCCAGCATAATAAGCAAAAGGGATCCAGCCTCCCCACGACCCCCCCCCCCAAAAACCCTGACCAGGGATAAGCGGGTATCGATAATGGATGGATGGATGGATGGATGGATGGATGGAGATGTTATACTCTAATGAACTCTAAGCACAGTGAAAGTATGTGTAATCAATGCAGGTGAATAACTCTGTTGTGCTTCAATAAACTGTTGAAGGATTTTATTCTTCAGAATTATATGTATATTATTTGGTTGTTGCCCCCCCCCAGGTCTGACTCCGCCCACCACACCTCCTCACAAAGCCAGCCAAGAGAGTCCTTTCAAAGCTACGATCAAAACCAAAGCGTCCTCTCCCCCGACCTATCAGAGAGCCGGCTCCCCGTCCCCGGCCAATCAGAGGGCCGGCAGTGCTGACCCCGCCCCCTGCCTGCTGCCGGCGGGCGGGATGAGGAGGGACCCCCAGCAGAGCGAGCTGTATGCCCAGCTCAGCCGGGCGTCGGCCCCGCCCCCCCCACGGGGTCCGGAGGACCGCAGGGGGAAGCGGCCAATCCAGCGCCTGTACGGTGACCATGACTACTGCCAGGCCTCCGCAGCGGCCAAGCGGGAGCCCCCCGCGGAGCCTTCCTCCTCCTCCTCCTCCTCCTCCTCTTCTTCCTCGGCCTGGCAGCGGGCGGACAGGGAGAGGAAGGGGGGCGAGGGCCCGCCCCGTCCCACCAGACCCCCGCCCCCCTCCGGAAACCCGTCCGGCCCTCGGAAGCTCCTGCGAGACCAGGAGATCCGGGCGGAGCTCACCCGGCACTTCGGCCTCCCCAGCCAGGCCCTCTGCGGCGGGGAGGAGGGGGCGGCGCAGGGCACAGCGCCCCCTGTGGCGCGGGAGGACTGGCGCACGGGGGAGGACTGCCCCAGCGGGCTGCCGGGGGGGTGCCTGACCCCCGGCCTGGTCCTGGACGGAGTTTTGGAGGACAGCGAGGAGGAGATGGAGCGCTTCCTCTTCCCCTGGGAGGCGTCGCACCCCGACCTGCTGCTGGAGGCCTCCTCCCCGTCCTGCTCCCCGTCCAGCTGCTCCCCCTCGCGGGGCTCCGTCTCCCCGCCCAAATCTCGCCTGTCCCCCCAGCGCCTGCGCTGGTCCAGGCCCAGGCCCAGGTCCCGGTCCCGGTCTCGATCACGGTCCCGCCCCAGAACCGGGACCCACCGCCATTCTCCCCGACGCTCCTACTCCCGCTCACCCAGCTCACGGCTGCGCTCCCGGTCTCCATGCCAACGCTCATCCTCACGGTAAGAGCCTGAGAACCTCACATGTAACATTACATTACATTACATTACCATTACATTACCATTACATTACATTACATTACATTACCATTACATTACATTACATTACATTACCATTACATTACCATTACCATTACATTACATTACATTACATTACATTACATTACAGGCATTTAGCAGACGCTCTTATCCAGAGCGACGTACAAGTGCATCAGTTCAAACAGTGTAACACCATGAGACTGTAACAGTGTAACGCCATGGCAACATAACAGTGTAACACCAAGAGAATGTAAGAATCGTTGGTTCCCCTCCTTATCCTGCCCCTCCCTGCGGAAGACTGCGGCAGCTGCCGTGTGCCGTCTTATCTGGTGGGTGGGGGGGGCGGGGGGGTTAGCACCTTCAGCAGACCGCGCAGCCTGTTTGATGAGCATTTACAGCCGCACGGCATGCTGGGAAATGATATTGATGGTTTTGCGGATGTGCAGGGGGTAATGAGCTGGCGTTGTAAACGTAATATGGAGAGGAGAGGACTGCATCCTGGAGTGATTTGAGAGCCCAGGTCCTGTCCACCTGAGTTAAACGGCCGTTAAACGTGCCTCCTGCTCGTTCGCGGCCTTTTGGGTTTGTGTTCGGTGCACTTTCATTAATATTAATCAGCCGTTCCTTTTACTCACAAATGTGTGGAGCGCCGTGAACAACATGATTCATTTTTCATGGGAAGTCCACAACGTTCTATTTAGGTCTGGTAGTGATTCAGATTCAAGTTTCTGTTTTTCAAGGAATCAGCTGCATGTGCAGAGGAAAAGTATGAAAACATTCCCATAAAGGTACAGACACTTGTCACTGGGGTGATTCCCTATAGGTACATAAAATTATACCCCTAGCCTGCAATACGTAATTGATTTGTAACTTTTTTTTCTTGTGAAAGGTGCTCATTAGTACCCAAATAGAATATTATTGCACTTGCAAGGTACATTTGGGAAGTTAGTCTGTAGGTCTGGTTTGTGCAGTTAGTCTGTTGCTTTGGTCTGTAGGGTTTAGCTGTAGGTTTGGTCTGCAGGGTTGGTCTGTAGATTTGGTCTGCTGGATTGGTCTGTAGATTTGGTCTGCTGGATTGGTCTGTAGTTTGGTCTGTAGTGTTAGTCTATAGTTTGGTCTGTAGTGTTAGTTTGTAGGTTTGGTCTGTAGTTTTGGTCCATAGGGTTGGTCTGTGACAGCTGGCTGTCCTGCAGAATCAGTCCGCCAGTTCTCTTCTGGCCACCGATTAATGCTTAATGATTCAGAGAATAATTTACTTTTTTCATGTTTCTTCATGCTGCATTCCAATATGATAGTGTATGTAATTACCTATTCACATAACTGGAGTGGCTCTTATGAAAATCAATATGTCTTTGTAGTGAGTGATTATAATAAACTGACAATGATTTGTACATCAAATAAAAAGGGGGGATTTTCCACTTGGCGAGTCAGTTTCAGATATTATTTCACGGTGGGGGAATTAGAATCGAATTGGAGTTGATGAAACGGAATTTCAATCTGAACCGAACGATTGGAAGGGCTGGACCCCAGGAGGAGCTGAGATGGGATTCGCATCGGTGCTGACGAGCAAGACGTCGCCCTCGCCCGCGATATTCCTCTCCGGGTTTGAGACCGGGGATATATGGGTGTGTGAAATATACATCCAGACATCCGGAGCGCTCCCAGGGCTGTAGAAGGGAAGTTAGATTTATGGAGGCGCAGTTTGGGGGGTGAATATCTTACAGGGGGGAGGAGTTTTGAGGCACTTCTCTTGGATGAGCCGTATATAAAAAAAGGTCTTTAGTGAAACTGGCGAATCGATACTGGAAAAGTTTAAAAGCAGGAAGCCCTGTGTGAACAGGAAGTGGCTTCTTCCGTTCATTCCTGAACACGGTGGCTCTTGGGTTTTGTTTTTTGTTTTTTTACCCCAGTCTGGGTTTGCCAGTTTAATGAAGGCTTTTTTAAATAAACACGTCTCCTGTAAGAGGATCCATCGCACTCTTCGCTCTTGTGAAGTAACCGTAAGACTTCGACTCTTGGGACGGCAGCAGAATTTTAAGACTCTCCCGCGCTTTCCTGGAAATGTCCAGCGAGGCGTGTTTCCCGCTCGTCGCCGGGAGACGGCGGCGGGTTCGAGCGCAGAGCGCCTCCCGCTGCGTACGATCATCGGCGCGTCGCGGAGCCCGTTAGCGCCCGTTAGCACTTCACCTGACACCGCGCGGCGACACAAATCACCACGAGCCCTCGATGACGTCTCTATGGCAACCCTCCTCCGTCCGCCCTGCCCGGTGACGGCAGTGTGCAGATGCAGTCTCGTCCCGCCACCCTTTGATGAAGTGACAGGTGTGGCAGGCGTCACCTGTCACAGCGCAATGTGGCTGCTGTCGAAAAAGCCGGTTCGTCTTCGAGCCAAGCTCAGCGACGTTATGTTGTTATGTTTGTAAGAGCTTCGCCTCCAGTCGCATCCTTTCAACTCTTTACTCAGGGTGCCGTGGTGGTGCAGTGGGGAGGGAAGTGTGTCTGTAGGCTCAATTCCCAGGTGGGGGGGACTGTTGCTGCTGTTGTACCTCTGAGCTAAAGTGCTTTACCTGAATTGTTTCAGTAAATATTTGAATGGTATAAAAAAGTTTTTTTTTTAAAGCGTCTCTGGATGAGAGAGTCTGCTATTTGACTGTAATGTAAAATGTTTGTTACACTGTAATTGTTGGCAGACAGGTGTGTGATTGGCGTCTGTCTTTTGCTTAGGACCCGTTGCCATGGAGACTCCAGCACTTCCAGGACCAGGGCCCAGAGAAACCCGAACGCTCGGCCCCGGTCCCAGTCCCGCTCCCCCTCCACCCGCCGGCCTAGGTGAGCGCTCACCTGAGCTTCCTGGAGCTTCACCTTCATCTTCCTCCCCAGCGTGACCGCTGCTTCACCGCGAGGAGTCGCCGGCCCCTCCCCCCTCTGACATCACACTCCGTTTCCTGTCTGTGCGCTCGCTCAGCAGAAACGGTTATATTACTGTGATACGTGTGTATGTGTGCATGCGCGTGCGTGTGTATGCATGCAGAGGTAAATGTACACGCTGTCTAACCCTCCTCTCTCTGCAGGTATGACAGCTATGAGGAGTACCAGCAGGAGTGCATGCAGAGGGAGGTGTACCGCAGGGACTACGAGAAGAGGGAGTATGAGAGAGCCGAGCAGCGGGAGAGACAGCGGCACAAAGCCATAGTGAGTCCTGTACTAACACACAGTCCTGTATGCATTAACACAGAGTCCTGTACTAACACACAGGCCTGTATGCACTAACACAGTCCTGCACGCACAGAGTCCTGTGTGCTCTAACACAGAGCCTTGTACTAACACGGAGTGCTGTACCCAGTTTATCCCTCGTTGCATTCCTTTTCGTTCAGCTTACACATAGAGTATTCATTTGTGTGGTGTTATCTGCAGTAGTGTGAAAATGTGGCTGTGTGGCTGTTGTGTGTGGCTGAGTCTTGTGTTTGTGATGTCATACTCGAGTACTCCGGAGTCTTTGTCTCCACCTCACAAACCCCGCCTCTCCTGTTCACTCTGAGCCCCGCCCACTCACAAACCCCGCCTCTCCTGTTCACTCTGAGCCCCGCCCACTCACAAACCCCGCCTCTCCTGTTCACTCTGAGCCCCGCCCACTCACAAACCCCGCCTCTCCTGTTCACTCTGAGCCCCGCCCACTCACAAACCCCGCCTCTCCTGTTCACTCTGAGCCCCGCCCACTCACAAACCCCACCTCTTTTTTCACTCTGAGCCCCGCCCACTCACCTATCCCAGCTCTCCCCCCCCGCCTGCCCTGTTGTGTTGTCGTGACGGGGCTGGTTCTCACGTGGGGTTGTTGTCCCTCCCCAGGATGAGAGACGGGTGGTGTACATCGGGCGGCTGAGCTCTGACATCACCCGATCGGAGCTGAAGCGCCGCTTTGAGGTCTTCGGCGAAATCGAGGAGTGCACCGTCAACCTGAGAGACGACGGGTAAGGGGGGAGGGGGAGGGAGAGAGGGAGAGGGAGAGAGGGAGCGAGAGACAGAGAGAGGGGGGAGAGACGGAGAGAGGGAGAGAGGGAGGGAGGGAGGGGAGGGAGGGAGAGAGAGGGGAGAGGAGGGACAGGGTGAAGAGAGGGAGGGGAGAGACAGAGAGAGAGTGAAGAGGGGAGCAGGAGGAGAGAAGGGACCAGGGTGAGATGGAAATGGAGAAATAAGAAAGCGTGGGGGAGAGAGAGCAAGAGAGAGAGGGACAGGGTGAGAGAGAGGGGGGGGAGAGAGGGAGGGAGGGAGAGAGGGAAAGAGAGAGAGAAAGGGGGAAAGGGAGAGGGAGAGACATAGAGAGGGAGAGACAGAGGGACAGGTAAGAGGGAAATGGAGAAATAAGAGAGAAAGAGAGCGTGGGAGAGAGAAGGAGGGGGAGGGAGAGAGAGGGACAGGGTGAGATGGAAATGGAGAAATAAGAGAAAGAGAGAGAGGGAGAGGGGGAGAGAGAGCAAGAGAGAGAGGGACAGGGTGAGAGTGAGGGAGGAGAGGGAGGGAGGAGAGAGGGAAAGAGAGAGAGAGAGGGGAAAGGGAGAGGGAGAGACATAGAGAGGGAGAGACAGAGGGACAGGTAAGAGGGAAATGGAGAAATAAGAGAGAAAGAGAGCGTGGAGAGAGGAGGGGGGAAGAGTGGGAGAGAAGAGGGGAGAGAAAGAGAGCGTGGGAGAGAGAAGGAGGGGGAAGCAGAAAGATGGATGGGGTTGGAGGATCGGCTGCTCTTCGTCTTGATTAGCAACAGCACAACTAACTAGCCTGAGTCTATGTCCCCATCACAATGTAATGGGTCATGACTCTGACTGTAACAGGTTATGACTGTCTGTAACAGGTTATGACTCTGACTGTAACAGGTCATGACTCTGACTGTAACGGGTCATGACTGTGACTGTAACAGGTTATGACTGTGAATGTAATGGGTGATGACTGTAACAGGTTATGACTGTGACTGTAACAGGTTATGACTCTGACTGTAACAGGTCATGACTCTGACTGTAACAGGTTATGACTGTGACTGTAACAGGTTATGACTCTGACTGTAACAGGTCATGACTCTGACTGTAACAGGTTATGACTCTGACTGTAACAGGTTATGACTCTGACTGTAACAGGTCATGACTCTGACTGTAACAGGTTATGACTCTGACTGTAACAGGTCATGACTCTGACTGTAACAGGTCATGACTCTGACTGTAACGGGTCATGACTGTGACTGTAACAGGTTATGACTGTGAATGTAATGGGTGATGACTGTAACAGGTTATGACTCTGACTGTAACAGGTCATGATTGTGACTGACGGATCACAGCTGTGACTGTGCTTTGTCTTGGCGCTGATTCTCCCATTGCACCCTTCCTCTCTGCAGGGATAACTTCGGCTTCATCACCTACCGCTACACCTGTGACGCCATGGCGGCCCTGGAGAACGGACACACCCTGCGCCGCGCCAAGGAGCCCAGGTTCGAGATGTGCTTTGGCGGACGCAAGCAGTTCTGCAGATCGACTTACACAGACTTGGGTAAGAAGTGGTTATTTATTAATCAGTCAGACACTTCATAAGTTTCACTTAACCCTGTGAAAACAAGGTTTATTGGAATGTTTTTAAAATAAATAAAAAGTCGGTGTTCTAGAACTCCACTGCTGTCAGTCACCAGCAGTGATTGTGACATCAGCATTAGAATGTTCAGTTCAGAACATTCTAATCACGCATTTGTGACCTCACACCCGATTTCAGGGATTGTGGGAGATGGATCAGGCTGATGTTGGACACTGGCTGGATGTTCACACTGATCAGGCGCATGCCTGCAGGCATCTCTGAAGACCAGGCAGGGTTCGGGGGGGGGCGTGCTTTCGTGGTTAGCGCTCGCGTATCACCAGATAGCAGAGACCCGCCATCCGTCACGCGCCATCCGTGTATTTGCGCGCGTAATAAATATTGCAGTCGTGTGAGATTGGGGTCTTTGGAGGGGGGGGGGGGGGGTGCACTAGTGTGGCTGCTAAACCTCCTGTGCCTTAATCATTAATTTTTTTTATAACTCGCATGTATATTTAATGTGCGGCTTCCCTGGTGATTTCAGATGAAAAATATAAGACTGGAGGGCAAGGTCAGGTCCCATCAGACCCCCCCCCCAGCCCCCCCCCCCCAATACTGCCACACCTGCCCCAGAGCCAAAAGCGGGGAGGGGGACAGCTCTATCCATTTCCGCAGAGACTAAAAAAAAGCACAACCTCACCCTGACCCCTGCCAGCTGGCTATAGGCAGGAGTTAGCTGGCCAATCAGACGGCTGCAATCTGTCTGGCTGCCCATCAGAATGTTTGTTTATTTATTTGTGTGTTTGTTTGTGTTTCATTCCCCTGCCCCCCCCCCCAAAAAAAAGCCTTAAGCCTTGACCATTAAGAGAGGCAGGGGGCAGGGCGCAGTCTGTTATCATAGGCGAGAGGGTGTGATGTGGGTTTCCCGATGGAATCCTGGGCTCGAGAGGGAGGCCTGCAGTTGTAGATTTAAATAAAACACTAAACCCCTTTACTCCAGTGGAGAAGAAGCAGGTCTCTGCTCTGAGAGAGACTTTGCATTTGTAACTAAGAAAGAGTCTTAATATTATAGTTTAGGTCAGGGCTGCCCGGTCCTGTTCAAGGGGAGATTTACCATCCCGCAGTGTGCTTTCAAATCCACCTAAACCTGGGACGCCCAACCCTGTTCCTGGACATCTACTGTCCCCAGAGGTTTTCATCCTAACCCGAATTTGGCATATCTGATTCTACGAATTAGCAGCTCAATGTCCTCTCTTAGCTGTTGAGTGAAATGTGCATTGTTGGGGTTGCAGTGAAAACCTGCAGGATGGTAAATCTCCAAGAACAGGACCGGTAAATATAATATTCTGGACAGCGACATTGATAGTTTACACAAGTTAATTGGCATCCGACCTCCTCTTTGTGATTATGAATAGGGAAGAAAAAACTAAATCAGGGCAGGTGGACTGTGAGGTACGTTTCAAAAGTTGAAACTGCACCATGAACGGGGGCGTGGGATAGGCTTGCAGTAACGGTCCTGCGTGTGTGTGTGTGTGTGTGTGTGTGTGTGTGTGTTTCCAGACTCACACACGGACGACTTCGACCCGGCCTCCATAAAGAGCAAGTACGACTCCCTGGATTTCGACAGCCTGCTGAGGGAGGCGCAGAGGAGGTAACGGGCCGACCCGACACCTCCTCCTCCTCCTCCTCCTCCGGCCCCGCCCCCGGGAGACGCACCACCGCTCCTCCACCGCGCCCCCCCCCCCCCCCCCCCCCCCCCCCCCGCACGCGAGCGTCGCCTCGGAGACCAGAGGTGTCTCCTTGCGCTGCTGCGCGCACGAAAACGAAAAAGAAAGAAAGAAAGAATAAAGAAGGGGACAGAAAAGATTAAAGTTTACACGACAAACACATGCTGCCGGAGGACCGGGAAGCTCCGCCCTGTACGGGGAATCGCCATGGAAACCCCATTGGCCACGCCCCCGACGTGGGTCTCAGCGGACAGACGCACAGAAAGCAGGGAAGATGGCTTCCTCGTCCCCCTCCCACGCAACATCGGTGTGCAGCCTGTTTTCTTTTTTGATCATCTTTTTCTTTTTTTTTTTCTTTTTTCCTTTTTTTTTGTGGTTTTAAAATCTGATATTTGGATGTGGCGTTACATTATTAAAACTCGGGGCTTGGGTTCCAGTGGGGATGGGGGGGGTGGGGGGGAGAGAATCATAAGATATCGAAGGTAATAAGAAGATTTTTGCCTACATTTGCTGCAAATGTAGCTGTGTCTTTTAAAATTCTATTAAAATATTAACGGAGTTCAGACAGAAAATTATTTTTGTTTTGTGTACATATCTGGTAAAGCTCTTTCTTTGTTACAGCTATGCACTGTAAAATGCAGCCTTTCTAAATGATGGCAATTTTCATAACAACGAATGTTGATCTGCGGATATTACATAAATACATTGAAGTGAAATGTGATTTTCATTTAACATGACATTTCAAGTGTGTGATATGAGTATAGAAAAGTGTATTGAATTGAATCTTGCTTTATGGGGGTTGGGGGGAGGGTGGATGGGTTGGATTTTTTTAGTTTTATTTTTTTAGTGTGGGACAAAAAAACTGTTGTTACATGTCTACTATAGTTTGTGTTGTTTTTTTAAATCTCTTTATAAAATTCCCCACTCCATAGTTTATCCAAATGCAACCAAATGTGAAACACTTTTTTATGTTTTTCATGATTGTAAATGTAAACATTTCTAGGGTTCTGTTTTATCTATTTCTGCCTTTTAATTAATATATTTATATTATCTCCATTGTGGGTGGGGGAACCTTACAAATTTAGCTATTTATTTGCATATTTAATTTTCTTATTACACTGAACCTGGGGGAGGGGGGTATAGAAAGTATAAATGTTTATAATATTTTTTATGCCTTTTCAGAAAAAAAAAATGATTAATATAATCTCATCAACTAAGAACCCTCATAACCTGTGCTGCTTGTAGCTGACGAACCTGCTGTACACAGCTTTAAAGGTTTTTTTTTCAACTCCCTTGTGGTCTTTTGTAATTAGTCCTATAGCAATAAGAATGATTTTGCAGGTATTTTGCTTACGCATATCTTCTGTTGAGATGTGCTTGATTATGTGAATGCCCAACAAACGGTTTACAAAGGCTTTCCCTTTCCTGGATTTTTTTAAAAGAATGTCAATATTGTTGTACACAAAATAATATACTGTTGCCACTATGAAAAATAATGATGAAGCTTATTTTAAAATGAAGGAGAAAAAAAATGAAAGAAAAAAGCAATAAATTATTTTTTAAAACGGTTGTATTTTATCTTTTAATGTTGTGCAGGCTTTGGACCCGACTCATTACCCAACTGTTCACCACTGTGTGTGTGTGTGTGTGTGGTGTGTGTGTGTGTGTGTGTGTGTGTGTGTGTGTGTGTGTGTGTGCGCGTGCATGCATGTGTGTGTTTGTGTGTGTGCGTATTTACGTGCATGCACGCGTGTGCACATGTCTGTGCGTGTATGTGCCTACATGCGTGTGTGCGTGTGTGTGTGTGAATGGAGTTGGAGTTACCTAGAAGTCGGAGATCTGCTGTGGTGTAATTTTCCAGTGCCTAGCCTTGGTAACCAATGCATACGATACATGCACAGAATGTGGCTCAGTGGCTGAAAAGAGTTGTGAAATGTGGACTCATTTGACATTGGTGGAATATTCAGTATTCTTCGTGGCTCAGTCAGATATCGCATCGCCTGTTTTGTGACTCGAAAAGGCAATCTTGCCTTTTCCAGCTTAATTAAAAGTCCCGCCACCGCGCAGCTGCTGATAATGAGATTGCTAGCGGGTGAGGGAACCTCTTTTTACGGATGCTTGCTGATCGCAGATCATCTTTCGTCAAACAGAGGAAAGTAAATCTATATTTGTATGATTTTCCCTGATCCGAGCGTGGGTAATGATGTTGTGTGTCCTATTCTGTAGATGTTGACTCCTAATTCACTGTAATGTAAAAAATAAATAAATAATAATAATTAAAAATCTGCTTTGTAAATTGCTTAGAGTAGCCGTGTAATTGGGACACCTGATCATGATGATGGTGATGATGATGATTATTTTGTGAAATACAGGGGAACTGAGTGCTGCATATACGTGTTTTTAGGAGATGGTGTTTCTTTCAGGTGAATGATGAGCGGGAGGGTTTGGGGGTTCTGGGGTTTCGGAGTTTTGGGGTTCTCCATTCTGGGGTTTTGGGGTTTGCATCCTGTCGCGTTGTAAGTTCATGTCCTCTCCATGTTGCCTTTCACCCGCTCCTTACCAACGCCTCTGTCTCTCTACCTGTTGTATGAATTTCTTGTGGATTTTAATTTTCTTTTTTTCTTGTTTTTTTTTTTTCTTTTTAAATGTGCAGTTCTCATCAGCCGCACCGAGCCAATAAAGGGAAAAATGATCCACAAAAAGACCATCTATTGCTGTGTCTATGTTGGCTTTGTGTCTGTGTGTGTGTGTGTGTGTGTGCGTGTGTGTGCAATTCAGGCTTCTCTGGCCCTACCCTTACACAAAAATATATTATCATTATTATTATTATTACTACTACTGCTTCTACTACTAAAATGCTTAAATGAAATATAAACAAGATCAGAAATTGTATTGTAACACTTTATAACAAAAATATTTGTTAATATACAAATTATTGCCGTTCTCAGATATTTCTATATGTTTTTAAACACACAGCTTTAATGTATTCATCATGATATATTTTCATTATATATTACATATCAGTCCACATATTTGCAATATATTACTGTATATTCCATTTTTGTATTGGCAGGAGGCCACGACATTCTGAGATTCAGATTTACAGCACTGGCTGACATTTCAAACACATAATTTATTCCTTCTGATTTTAATTAGGATCATTTATTTCATCATGGATATAATTGTGTTTTTATTGTATTTTTTCCAACTCACAGTACAGTCTGACAGTGAGTTTTGCCTTTAGTATTGAGTAGGGGTTTTTTTGCCTCTGTTTTATATACTTCTTTAAATGTATATTCTGTTGTAAATGCATGTGCACATCCGTGAAGTGAAACACACGAAAAGTCTGTTAGTCCGTTAGTAAGGGCCAGGATGGAGAGAAGGGTCACTGGCCACGCGGCGTTCCGGCCATCGAGGCTGAACTCTTTCGCCCAGGGGACAAACGTGATGAAGGATGTCCCTCTGCTCACCTCGTGGCTCCCTTTCCGGTTCTTTCTATGAATCAAACAGGCGTACAATTTCATTTGTGGGAGTAAATTTACCCGAGTGCTCCACAAATATTGGGCCGTCCCTGATCGCTGACTGCTCCTGTCTTTGTACAGTATGTTGAGCAGGCTCCGCTCAGTAAATATCGCCTCTGCAGAGGTAGATATCTGCTCGCCCAGTTTATTTGTTTATTTGTTCACTTTTGTTTTATTTATTTTTGTTTTCCCTGCTATGGAAGAAAAATTAGTTAAAAGCAATGAAGAACAAGCTTTTAAAAATGCAAACCAACAAAAGTAAAAATGACCCTTTAGGAAAACAACCTTCAAAATAAAATTATAAAAAGCAATGGAAGGAAACTAGGACAGCATACAGTATTTACACACACACGGTGTATGTCAATTCATAACTCCAGTTAATGTCAAGATATTAAAACATCTTCAACCTGGTACGAAATACTTGCCCGTTAAAACATTATTTTCAGAGCAGGGAGGAATGAAAGTGAATGTGTGTGTGTGTGTGTGTGTGTGTGTGTGTCCCAGCACAAATAGGTCCATGATAAAACATAAACCATACACTCTCCACCACGGCCAACTGGGGACGGACGATAACAGGTATCAGGTAAACTGGTTTATGGCGGGAAAACATTGATATGAATTTTCTTGACAATCAGTTAAGATTGCTTTTCTGTTACCTCCAGTTGGGGTCCCCCAGGGCACCAGAGAGCAGGCTGATTCCCCAGGTCCCCCGGACGATTTTGTGGGTCGGATCCAGCTCTCTGAGGCGCTAAAGACGGGGAAACGCGGCCTCCTCCTCTGTGACCTGTCGCCCTGAGTGCTCGCGGAAAGCAGAAATGGGCTTTTCACTCTTTCAGCGTCGAACAACTCGCAAGGTGTGAAAACAAGTGGAGCATTTTAACCGAGTACAAGTCCTTGCTAAGTAACTAATTTACTGCAGTCTTTTCCATATGCTAAAAAATGGTAGCTGGCCCAGGTCAGACCCATGGGGAACGCCTTGCTCGGTGCTGGGTTATTGTCACTCAGGGTTCAAGGGTGAAGCCAACTGGTGAGTTTGGCAAGAGGTAGCAAACCGTTATTAACTTATGTGGAGCAATGCCCACAGCAAAACGTTCAGCTCAAACATTTTCACACTGCTTCAGTAAAGCCAGGTGTAAAGTGAATGTAGGGAAACACAAAACCAGTCGTTTAGGGTTACCTACCAACAGGTTTTCCAACTCCTTAAAAGACTAACAATCCCAGAATTCCACATGGTGGATGCATACCAGCCAAATGCCACTTGATGATCGCTTGGTCAGTCACAATCCAAGTAGATAGTCCACTGTACCTGAAATTACATTATTTGTTTATTTAAGTAATCAATACTTTATTTATTTATTTATTTATTTAATCAATGATTAGTTTTTACCACGGAAGCCCCATTGAGATACCTATTTATCACTTTTGCGAAGGTGGAAAGTGTAAACACAAAAGACAATATCAATTAAGAAAATCAAAGTATGATTTTTTGAATTGTTGCAGGTATCTTTCCATCAACTTTCCCAAGTAAACGTAAGCTAGCGTCACATCACAAAACACTTCAGCATTTCCCATGAACGTGTAGACATAAGGAAATGTGTTTCAATGTTTGACTAACAGAGAATTAAGACATTGCAATAATGTATGTCAATGTGTAGGCTATACGTAAAAGATCAGCAAAAGTATCTGGACACGCCTTGGTCTACACGCCTTGGTCTGGGGTTGTTTTCCCTGTTTTGGGCTAGGCCCCCTAGTCCTAGTGAAGGCAAAACTTAATGCAGCGACATTCTAGATCATTATGTGCTTCCAACTTTGTTCACATTAACATTTCATATGTGGTTTGCAGTCTTTGTCCGGACACATCAGTTCGGTTTTTACTGATCTACGAAAACAAAGCAGGCGGTGTCTCTGAAGCTGCGTGTAATTAGGAAATGAGTTACGTAGTTTGTTCGTTTATCCCACGTGACGAATTTAAACCTTTCAAACAAGCTAGCGTCATGACGCTAACGTCGGGCAGGCAGGTGATCCGACTGCTGAAAAGAAACGATCGCTTCTCGAAACAGAGGCGCCTGAAGTGAAACATGGGAAGATGTAGTTTAAAAAAAAAAAACATTAATACTAATAATGCTGTTGAATGCCATGTTGTTACTGGCAGTAGGAGGACGTAGTATCTGACAAAGAGAGTAGTCTCAGTTCTGCCAAGATAGCCAAACACCGCGAGTTTGTGTGGAACATCGACGTTACCGATGACCGACGCTACCGGCCAGGAGTTTATAAAAACCAGCCAGGGTAAGTACTCTGCGCTGCTGGGGCGCAATAACTATGATGTCTTAAATATGATAACGGTACTTGGTAGAAAAGTTATGATATATTTATATATATTATATGATATATTTATATATCATAACTAGCGTAGGTGGGTCGCGTTACATTGTGCGAATAACACAGCTTCCACTTGGGGACCTAGGTAACGTTACGTTTCCCCAGATCTCCGCTCTGTCTGCATTGTTACTGTAGGGCTGTTCTGTCGCGTATGTGGGCAACGCAGGTAGCCTGTTTGGAGAGGTACAGCTGACAGGAGTTTTATTGAGGTCCCTAGCAGGAAAGAAAGTTTGGACCTCCATACGTTGTGCACAGCTACTCAAACAGGCGCTGGTGCCCTCTTCATTGTAGTCTCTTTTCTAATAATTTATTTTGGTATCAATTTGTATTTCTATATTTATTTATATATAATATAGAATATAAATTCTTTTCAGACATGTTTATGGACATGACAAGATGACTATATTATCCCAGTTGTCCAACCTTGGAAGTGTGTGCTTCTAAACAGCCCACAATCAAAAGGGTGCTATTATTATATGTGGTTTAATAAGGCACCCAATGTTAAGGTCACCATAAATGTGGCAAGTATTTATAAGGCTGTTTTAAGGGTGTGTGTGTGTGTGTGTACACATACACACAGTATGAATGAAAGTGGATCTGGATGCACGTGTATATCGCACTCATTTGGAATGTAATGTGAGTGGCTGCAAGCTGTGTAATTTATTTGCTATCTAATATCCAATGTTATCTACCGTCTTTAAACTGTTTACTGCCTTTCGAATTTGGAACGGTCTATCGTGCCTCGACAGACTAGAAAAATTTTAAAAAGTGCCTACTTTATCACAAAATAAGTTGGCCAAAAACTTTTTTGTTTCTGTTTATTTACTGTTTTAGGAATTTGGAGTCTTGTTGGAGTTTATCTTGGGTGCTCAGATAGTTTTACTGCCGAGAGAAATGAACGCAAACTTTTCTCATTCTTGGGAAAATCTGCCTATTAAAATGTTACGGGAAAAACACGCATTTCCCTGTGGAAAGGAGTTGTTTAAACAGTGCCACGGGTCTTTTGCACACCTAAGCACTCTGTGTTAAATGTCTTCATGTCAAACTCACCCAGCACACCTTTGGAAATGAGTATAAACACCGCAGTCCTGGACGGAACACTAGAGATGCTCAGCTCTTTGTTTTACAGTGCTGCTGACCTGAAGGCAGCCGCCGTTTCTTCCTCAGGAAAGCTGTCGCCCAGCTCATTCAGACCGTGTGACAGATTGATGGTTCTCTCTGGAGAGCACCCCCGCCCTGATTGTCTCTCTATGCTCCACGTGCCCGCTGGCTCAGTGCTCTGTGACCTGTTTCTCTCAGCGGGCCTTTTGGGAAGGGTCTGATTCGGCCGCAGTACGAGGGTCGTCTGCGGCGTACCTGTGTACGTCTGACACAGGTGTGCTGACAGGAAGCACAGGTGTGCTGACAGGAAGCACAGGTGTGCTGACAGGAAGCACTGCTTCATCTGCGTAGATCGTTTAGTTTAGGCAGCTTTGTGCTTCTTTATTACAGTCTGGGTTCTGTCCCCCTCCCTCCTCCATGTTGTTCATGTTTAGCTGTTCTTTGCATAAGCATTTTTTGTGTGCGTGTGTGCGTGCGTGCGTGCGTGTGTACGTACGTACGTACGTACGTACTTGCCTGCATGCGTGCATGTGTGCATGTGCATTGTGTGTGTGTGTGTGTGTGTGTGTAGTTTTTCTGTGCATTTGTGGAAGATAAATAAAGCAGGAGGAGAATCCGGAATGCTCAGACACACAGAGCAGTATGAGTCATCTCCCGGTCGTAGTTCTTAATCCTCTTAAAAAATTTCTGTGCGCACACAGGAGTATACTGGCAGACATTGATGTCGTACTGCAGGGGCGTCAAACTCCAGTCCTGGAGGGGGCGCTGTGTCTGCAGGTTTTTGGTGTGTTTCATTGATTGGCTAGAGTGCACACACCTTGCTCTCAAGGTTTTTACTGCCAGCTGATTGGAAGTAAACCACAAATACCGACAGACGCTGCGGCCCTCCAGGACTGGAGTTAAACCTGCAGACGCTGCGGCCCTCCAGGACTGGAGTTAAACCTGCAGACGCTGCGGCCCTCCAGGACTGGAGTTAAGCCTGCAGACGCTGTGGCCCTCCAGGACTGGAGTTAAACCTGCAGACACTGCTGCCCTCCAGGACTGGAGTTAAACCTGCAGACACTGCGGCCCCTCCAGGACTGGAGTTAAACCTGCAGACTCTGCGGCCCTCCAGGACTGGAGTTAAACCTGCAGACGCTGCGGCCCTCCAGGACTGGAGTTAAACCTGCAGACACTGCGGCCCTCCAGGACTGGAGTTAAACCAGCAGACGCTGCAGCCCTCCATGACTGGAGTTTGACACTCCTACCGTAGAGTTTCAAGTCTTCTCCATTAAAAAAAATAAAAATAAGGCTGTCCTTCCCTGGCTATTGCAAAGCCAGATCCTCCCGCTTCAGAATGATTTCATTATCAGACTGACAGCTTATTTTTCACCGCTGTCACGAAACTTCAGATTTGTAAATATGTTTATCTGAATGAGCAAATGAGTGTATGTTTACTGAGCTGAGTCAGCGTTTTAGGGATTTCTGCTCTGTACACTGAAGTCCTTGAGAAGAAGGCTTACTGCAGTGCTCTTGAAAACTCAGGGTGTGCACTTTTTATTTTTGTTCTTTCTCACAGTTTAATGAACTAATTGAAGTAGTTAATTGTGTGTTTAATTAGCCTCACCTGATTTCTGGGGCCTGAATAGTTGATGAGTTTTGAGGATGATTCTGTCTCTTCACGCCACATGATGAATTTTTTTCACCAGGACTTGCAGTTTCATCTTCACACCCTGACCAGAATGTTCCTGGATTTTCGGGAGTTCAGGGAGCAAGGCTGTGTCTCAAGCCACACGCTTCCGTGCTGCAAGTACACCTAAACCCTTTTCACACGTGAAGTCTTAACCTTTACCAGCAATTTTCCGTGTTGGCACCATGTGTGAACAGGAGCAGGAGTTGACTTTCCTCGTATGGCCTTCCTCCAGTTTGCCAGATCAGGACCAGAGTAAGAGCTATGGAAATCTTTCTCTGTGGCTCGATTATGGACAAGAGCAGCGACGTTCCCGGATAAAGCACGCATAAAGCTTAGGGCATTCTTACACCTTCCATTTCTGCCGCAGTTTTCTAAATAAATATTTCTCCTGAATCTGTCCTCTCAACAGTTCTTGCACAAATATGAAGACTTTGCACATAGAACATACTGCAGCCGCCTATAACAAAACTAACAGGCTAACATGTTTAAATTTATCCTGCATTGCTTCAGAGGGTAAACATCCAGCCTGAGCTGGTCTACTCTTGCCGTAATAGGGAGGGAGAGTCGGTGGTCCAAAGCCACACCCGTCTCCAGGATTTCCTTACTGAATTTCCAGCCAAATTGTCTTGCTCTCATTCTTCTGTCTTCTGCATCGGAAAATGGCTCAAATTTAGCTAATTACCAATTGCTTCGCTTTTTGCCATTGAAACGTTGGCTCTGACTCAGCAAAAGAAAGAATGCTAAAATCACAAATACGAAGTAGGCTTCACATTTCTCTTTTTGCAGTAATTGCATTTTTTTTGCCCACTGGGGGAAATAGCTGCTTTGGCTAATAGGCTTAATGCACTAATATAAATTAAAATACAGTTTAGCAGTAGCAGTGACTTCTTTGTGTGTATACTAAGAGAAAAGACTTCATCCTCCAACAGTTGTGTTTATTTAATTGCTTAATTGAAAATGTGATATGTTGGTTAATTTGGAGAACAGAGGGTGGGGGGGGGAGCAGTGCATTGAATGCACAGGCGGTTGAAGTAACAATTTACTGCTTAAAAGTCTGCAGGACAACCGACGCAGTAATGGAATACTTAAAGTGCTGTGTCATGAGGTTCATAATCTGCAGCAACAAGACTTGAAACTTAATTTACCCAGTTTCCCCACTTTGTTTCATCTAATGAATTAAGGCGACTGTATCTGGGCTGGAAAAAAAAAAGAACTTCCAGCACTCCTAAGTTGCTGTGCCTCTGGGAAGGAGCTTCATTTCTAAATTTTATAATCGGTGTTTGTGCTTCTTGTTCACCAGGGCCTTTGAGTTGTTTCAGGTGTTAGATTAGCATCGGAATTCGGAAGTGGACACGCTCAAAGTTCTAAATTCCGTGAATGTAAAGGGAGCCTTCGAAGCTGTGGTCAGAATTCCGAGTGTCTTAAAGGGCTCGACAAGCACGTGCTTTTTATTTTTGGTGGAAAAAGGTTTCGCAAATACAAGCCGCGAGGCTAAAGCCGGAAGTCTTATTGTGTCGATTTTTCTGCAGCGCCTCTCCGGAGCAGCGCTGCCCTTACGTGTTCAAACAAGAGCGATCGGCTGTGCGCAGCGCTGTTTAAAACGGGCTTTATCACTGCCGACGCCGGTCACTTTCGGTAAAGCTGCGCGGGAAATGATCGAGGCGGGCCGCCCTTGTCGATTTGTCGATGTGGGAAAAACCCTGCTGTGTGGTGAGTGGCCCGTGGCTGAAGAGACGGTGATGCAGGGATCGTACGTTGACACACTGTCCCTTTCGTTACCCCCCCCCCCCTCCCCCATGGCCCCATGGCCCCGCCCAGCCTCTCCTATTCACTTCAATTTGTTTTCCTGCACATAGAGCTTGTAACAGCACCCCCAGGTCTCTTTGCATCTCATAGACATTCTGGGCCCAGGTCCACGTGAGCGAGCCATGGATGAGCCTGGCAAGGGAAAAATACCTTGAGGAAATAAATGATAATCCTTCTCCTCCATCTCTTTCATCTCCTCGTTTTGTTTTCCTTCATTATTATATAGTCGTTGAAGTAATGGTAATATTTTTAATTATATTTTGTTTTTGTTTTTTCCAAACAGTTCTTCCATTCTTTCCCCTGGAGACCCGGACACCCTGTAATGAATAAGTATGTGCCCCCCCCCCCCCCCAGCACTTTTACCTCTTGTTGCACTTCCTGTAAAGTTTGACTTTGTTGGCTTTTTGTGCTGATCCATTCCAAAGAGCTCCCGTTTCCATTTTCCTTTGGCTATAGGGGAACGTTTATCGTTTTATATTAATTCACTCCGCAGAAAGAGGCTGACTCTATTTCGCGGGCCAATCGTGTGAGCTATGAGAATGCCAAAACCTTTGAAAAGGTCGCTATATAAAAAGTGCCCTTTGATCAGAGCTCAAATATTGTATGAATATTTTAGTGGCTAATTACAGCAAAAAGACACTTCTGGAGAAAAAAAGTCTGGGAGTGTGATTGATGGCTACCTCAAGGCAGTTTAACAATCGCGCACAGAATTAACAGCCCTATAAAACCCCGCTTTTGGTGTGGCTTGGTGCCTTGGGCCAATTTTAAGCGACCAAAAAAAGAACAAAATGACCACCCGTGTGTTTGACACCACACGATTGCCATCGCTTTGGCCTTCTGACTTGTGGAGAAATAATTGGTTGACTTGCTTCTCCTGCATTGTCTGGTCCCAGTGGGGTTCCAAGCAAGTCTACCGTGGTTCGCTGTCAGTCTTTCAGGGTAGCACGTAAGGAATTGTTTAAGCTTTAGCATTCTCCTGATGATCATGTAGACTGGGGTGGGTGGATTCAGCCCAAGGCAAAGCCAAGGGCATTTTCCACTTATTCTAACGCTGACCACAAATATTAAAATTTTACTTCAGTAAGGCTTGTCAGTGAGGGCCCTGTCGGGTATCTGCTAGCTGTTCCGTGTATGGATGGGCCCCATGGTCTGTCAGCTCGTCGGTGATGGCCCAGTCTGACTTAAGGCTGTCCTGTGTGTGATGCCCAGGTGGTATGAAGTTTGTTCGTGTTGAGGCCATGGTTGTACTGCAGGCTTGTTCAGGGGTGCCCAGTCGGTTGTAGCTCTCAGTGTGATGGCCTGCGTATCAGCCCTTCCATGGAGGCCCATGGCATGCACCATCACACCGCAAAACACCTGTCTCTACACATTGCTGTCACACGAGGGGGGGTCCACGTCACCATGGCAACAAGACGCTTTTTTTTCTTATACAAACGGGAATTAATTATGTCGATTTATCAACCCGGTTAGCAGTCAGACGCATCGGGAAAATACAATAAAAATCAAAGCAGCGCCTGATTTATGGCCGCATATTTATAAAGTAATAAAGTAATAAATAAATAAGTAACGCAGTACATGGTGTCCCTCGCCAAGTCACCTGTAGCTCCTTGCACAGTCGTAATTTGGCTACAGCGCCCATAAATCAGATATTTAAAGTGTCCCGGCACCTGAGGGGCCTCCCTGTTCTCCACAAACCCTGGTACTCCTGGGGGGGGGTGGTGGGGGGGGGCGGGCCTCATGATCAGAAGGCTTAAAGGCCCAATCAGTGTTTTTGGTTGCTAATGGAATATTAATAAATAAATGCTAGTAAAATGCTTACACGTCACACAGTGATGACGATGTAGTGCGCCTGGTACAGAATTATTTGCGCAGCTGGGCGTACAGCTCCGTGTGCCAGGCGGGCCGGCTCTAAAACATGGATCTTTAGTCTCAAACAAAGCCTCGCTTTTATTAGTAATGCTGCTCGCTACAGCCAGAATCTCGCTATTGCTACTCTCCTCCATTTTCACCATAACGACCTGGATGCATGTTGCAGCCGTAAACAGGGACGTAAATATTTGGTCTGAACTGGCCTTTAGTCTTCCTTAGCTTAAGTTTACCTGCATCGCTCTCCACCTGACGGAATGTAATATTATCCACTGATCAAATATTCATACGGCGTCCTGACAGAGCCCTCCGAATTAATTTTAGATGCATCAGCGCTAGATCAATATTTGTGTTAATAATATCGGTTTGTAAACATCCACTGGGTCATCATCTGTTCCTCGTAAACACGTTTTGTTTAAATAACTGCCACGCTCGTTTTGTAATGATTTAGGAATCCATTATTCATGGACTTCAAGTGTTTTAAATGAATTCTTAGAGACTCGGTAAGAGGATTATGTTCACGCGTACACACACACGAACACACGCAACATATTCATTGGGTTTTGTCTAGGTGACTGTATAGGTTTGCGCATGGAACTTGCACATGTGAAGGTATCTGAGTATTTTTGGATTAGTTTAATGCCTCAGTAATTGAGTTTATGCATTGCAATGTCTACATTAATTGTGACATCACTCAAACCTCACAGGTGGCCTTAAGACGTGCTAAAAGTACATAAACGTAATGATACTAACATCACTTGCTCAGTTAGCGTTGTTTTATTAGTCTAAATTAAGGTGTTGGCCTCACTTGCCTTAACTCTGGTGCTGGAAAGCAAGATCACGGTCACCAAAACCATCTCGTATCTAGTGTGTCAAATTTCGTATTTTGGCCCACAGTGAATGTACAGAGCTCCACCCCCAGGCGATGATGTCACTCAGGTGTAACACCCCCCTTTCCCCATTTTAGGGGCTGGATTCATGTGTAGCGTAAAAGTGCAGCCTTGTACTACTGACGCTAGGTAGGCCAGCAGAGGATAGTCTCCTCCTCTACAGTCTAAAGTTCAACCCAAGATTTCTTCCCACCTGGGAGTTGTTTCAAACCCCCCCCCGTCTGAGTGTTTCTTCGCCCACTGAGGAATTTCGTTTTCACCTTATTTGCTGTTTTGTTTTGGGGGTTGAGGCTCCAGTCCTCTCCCAGTTTTTCCTCATTTCCTGTTTTTTCTGCAAAGCGTGACAGCTTTGTGACTGTTGCCCCTGTAAAAGGCGCTAAACAAAATGGAAATGGGACTGGATTCAGGTGACTCACTTGGAGACCGGATTTCAGATTTAAGTAAAAATGAGCCTCAAAACTTTTCACTGCGTCTGCAATATCGTGACCGGTTCTTGAAATAGGGAGAAGGCTGTAGAGTTGCCACCATTGCACAGTTATTCTGCAATTCAATGGACGGCTCCATTCACGGCACTGAGAGCAGGAGTCAAAGCCCAATGACGTCAGCACTTCGGATGGCTTTGTGCAAACGTGGAGGCAAGATTGGGTTTGAATGGTGCCGGTTATTCAGAGGGTAAGATGAATGATTTTGGGGCAGGCTTCCCTTCCCAGGCTTTACCCTGCTGGGGTGTGTGGAACCGCCAGGTGCTGTGGTAGAAAGGCACACAGGTGTGAAGAGAGAGAGCACAATGTTCCATTCACACGGACACCTGGAGAGAGGGCTGGCCAAGCCCTCATCTGGACTGTCCCTTTTGTACCTCTGTGATCTCGGCCATCAGTGACCCCCAGCTCATGAATAATCACACGAGATCAACAGGGCCCTTTAAATGCCACGGTTTAGAAACGATCACACGGTAAAATGCTCGGGGTTAAATCAACTCTGAGAGAGTAGCCTGATGAAGTGCATTCTACTCTTGAGAGACGACAACTTTATCTTGACTTGTTGGAGTTTAATTAATCCTGAAGATTTTTTACTGCTGGCTATTTTATCGCTAGCTTTTAAAAATATATATCAACCACCTCTTTGATTGTACAGCTGAGCATTTAAAGATTCACTGCCCAGAATTGTGTACACTTTTTGTTGTTCTTCCTGACTTCACTGAGTCTGTACCTGTGGGTGCTCCCGTTGCTAGGAGACCACGGAATTCAGAATCTTGAGATGTTATAGGCTGCCATGATTGTGAAGAAGCTGTATAGTTTTATTAAGTTCCCAGGTCACCTGGAAGACTGAAATATGGGGGTGTTAAATTGCGCCCCAGCCAACGTGGCTGCTTGCTCTGCCTGCTCCAGAGCTAATGCTGGAGGTGTGGCAGCACCCCTGTGCTCGTGACATGCTTTAGAAGTGAGCACATGGTTGGTTGATTGGTTGATTGGTTGATTGATTGATTGATTGATTGAACTTGTTCATTGAAGTGTCCTAGACCATTTCAGATGTATGGATACACATTTTGAATAACAGAACGTTTTTTTGTTTGTTTTTTTTTTTTAAAGAAAAAGATTTTTAGAACAAACTCCACCCACACTGGTAAAATAGTGCACTTACCAGTGTGCAGTGTTCTCTAGCAGAGTTCCATGCTGCGGAAGATGTACTCTTATCCGTGTAAAAGGCGTTCTAACAGGAAGATGTGCGAGTGGCTAGGCTCAGATACATAATCATTACAGCGTGCTTTTCTTGTAAATGGCTCCTCGTGTGTGAATCGCATTTAAATCCTGACTGAACCGCACAGAGAAATCTGGGGTGCGGGGATGGGTGTTTGAGTAGGGAATGTTCTGTCCTTTAAGGGTGTGTGAAGGAGGGATGTGAGGGAGCGGAGGTGAACTTTCTTTAGACGCTCGGTGAGGTGGGAGGGACATTGGGGCCGGCCTGAAGTTCAGTCTGCCTTTACTACAAACCCGGTCGCGCTGTACGGAGAAGAAAACGCGCTTTTTTGGAAAGAAAAACTAGGCTGAGTCCTCCACAGGATTATCCGTGTTTGCTGCATAAACGCTCCCGTGCGCCGGATTGGAAGACTTCGAGATAAGATGCTGACAGCACTGTCATCAAATCATGTCCCCAGCCACGGGCTCCGCACCCCGCCCCCCGCCTCTCCTGACTGCGAGATTATAAAACATTTCCTCTTTTTCGCCAAACTTTGATTTAGCGTTTGATAAATCGCCGTTATCAGTCAGAAACACATTTAATGGGGGGCGGGAGGGGAAAGATAAATAAATAAATAAATAAACAAAAAAAAACGTGCATGCAAAATATCAGGTAATTTGTTGGAGGAGCTTCTTTCCCATAAACAGAAATTAGCTCTCGATGTTGTTGATGCGGACGGGATGACAGAGGGGTTATCTGAGCGTGGCGGGAATGCGGGGGGGGGCTAGAAGATAACAGGCTGCTAATAAAAATGTCCTGCTCTGTGGTGGGGGGGGGGGGGGGGGGGGGGCAAGGGGGGGCGACGATTCAGCTGATGTTCCAGTGAGAGAAGTGTACCTGTGCAACCTGTCACCTGAAAACAAGTCCAAGAGCTTTTGTGCTCTTCAAGTACGTTGTTTGATTAACTTCTCACAGCAAAAGTCCCTGCGTGGTAGAAAACCAGGGAGTTCAGCTCACTGGTCGATGGTTTGGGGAAACGGGTTCTCTTGAACAGGGCGAGCAGGCAGACTGAGGGGGATCCTTTTCCGTCTGCAGTTTTGGGCCTTATTTCAGTCTTTAGTGTAAGTTAGTAACTCAGATTAGCCCCGGACTGCTTGTGAGCGATGAGGGATGTTTTCGATATTTGCAGAAGTGTCTGAAGTCCTGTCAGCGTGCGGATAGCTGCTGTAAGGGCATTCTCCGTTTAGAGAGTTTAAAGTAAAAACATGCACTTCAGCCAACTCCAAAGCTGCTTATATAGTGATGCTGCACCACCGCAGGCTGTGTGTGTGTGTGTGTGTGTATATATTACCTGATTTTTATTTATTTATTTGCTCTAATTGTTGAATCTTATTTTTTTTGCTGGGAACTGTTTCCTATGAAGCGTGCGGCCTGAGGCCACTGCTGCTCACAGACAGAAGGGCGCCCTCCATCAAACCACACAGGGGGAGGCGCATGAACGCTCCCCAGAGAGAAGACCACCTCGGAGATACAGTGAATGCAAAGGGCTGAAGATGGTTCAGGCTTGTTGGGGGGGGGGCGTGAGGAAAAGGAAGACCGTGTCAGAGACAACCCCTGTCCTGTCTGTGCACTGTTTCAGTTGGCCAGCAGATGACTGACTCCACAAACACAAACACACACTCACACACGCACACACACACACACACACAAACACACACACACACACACACACACATACTGATTTGCGTGTACTGCGACTTATCGAAACGGTCTCTGTGTTTAGCTTGTGCAGTTTCCCCACGTCGGAAAATGCGGCTCTCTCTCTCTCTCTCTCTCTCTCTCTCTCTCTCTCTCTCTCACACACACACACACACTCTCTCTCTCTCTCTCTCTCTCTCTCTCTCTCTCGCGCAATCTTCATTACTGCTGTGACAGCAAATTAGCAAACTGTGTCAAGAATGCCAAACTCATTACGTTTTCATTCCTCCTCCCTGCGCTCCGCATTTCCCTCAGACCTCAATTAACTGGCGTGCCACGAACGTGCCGCGTACGCGTCCGACGTCCGTTTCCGACGTCCGCCAGATCTGCTGTTCACAAAGTTGTCCTGGGTCGGCTTTTATTTCTGTTTGTATAATTGTTTTTTTTATTTGTAATGTTTGGTGTGTTTCATTTATGTTAGTTTCTGATCTCTAGACTGAATCAGAGGCTGTGTATGTGCAGTGTGTATTCATTTTTCATACTTCCTGATTCAATACAGTCTGTCTTATTGGTTCTTTTCTCCTCAATCCACATGATTTTTCTTCCCATTCATCTCAACACCAATGGAGAACACGCCTGTACAGCAGAGATCTCAAACTCTAGTCCTGAGGGGCTGCAGGTTTAACTCCAGTCCTGGAGGTCTGCAGTGACTCCAGATTCAACTCCAGTCCTCTGGAAATTCACATTTTTTCCTTTCCTCGTCCAGCATCAGTCACTAGTGTGACGCAAGAGCAGTGAGAATTGAAACTGCAATGAAGAGCACTTTGTGCCTCATTCCCTTTGTGTGCCAGGCTGAAGATGCATAGAGTGCTGTATGGTGCTGCAGGCTCCACACATTTAAACAAAGCACCCGTGTGTTCATGTTGCGTTTCGCAGACCGTGCGATGATCCTCTGTGTGTCTGTCGACGTGGTCGTTAATGATGCACATGCAAATGAAGTGTCCGTTACTGTGAGGTCATAATTAAAGGTGAGAGAACTCCGAAATCTTTTAAAAATCTGTGGTAATGACTCTCCGTATGTGTACGAAAAGAGTCTTGTTGGCGGTGGAAGTTCAGAGAGTTGTGTAGCGATGCTGGTGGGGATAATCAGTCTAATTGCTCGTTAGCCAGGGTTCCAGGGTCCTGTAAGTTTGTGGCTTGTGTGCAAGGTCATGGTGTGATTAAACTACATGCAGGGGATGCTGTGGGCTGCTGGGATACATTACTCCACGTGATTAAGGGAGGATTGCTATCATTGATATAAACATTATTATTAATATTGTTGTTATTATGATTATTGTTTTTTTATTGATATTCATATTTATATTATTATTCATATGTGACATTATGCTGGGCATTTGTCACCACCTAGGCTGTTTAAGGTACTCTGTCCATTGTTCCCTGTAGACCACATGTGTTTGGAACAAGAGGGCAAAGGCCCTGGTACTGCCCTGGGGTGGAGCCATGCAGGGCAGTACCTGATTGGTCATAACTGCTTCAGGGAGGAGCCACGCAGGGCAGTGCCTGATTGGTCACAAGTTGCTCGGAGGGAGCAAATTTGCAGTTCTAATAAGGCATTCCAAACTGGAGAATAAATAAAACATGCAGCATAAACAGTTGTGAATTTTGTGGAAAGCAGTGAAATAGTTGAAAGTAGTATAATTGTTGTGGATTATGTGGAAAGAAAAAACGATTGTTTGGATAATTTGTGTGTAGCCTGGTGACACTGCATCAAGGTGCTGCAGTGGCAGCATGGCCTCATAAAAGAAAGCCCGGGTGATAAAAGAAAAGGAGGGAATTATAAGGCCTTGTAATATTTTCACAAGCTGGGCCGCCCATGCCTACCCTGACCACACACCCCTGAACAATGGACGTCCTAGGAGAGAACATGCAAGTTATGTTGCATTATGTGAAGGGATGTGCTCGTCTATATAAATTTATCGGGCAGCGGTGCTATATACTTCATTACAAGAGGAAAGTATGGAGCTGCAAGGTCAATATCTTATTACAGATTCTTTCACTGGGGTAGGCTACTATGCATTCGCAAAGAGAAGGTCCCATGGCTTAAACTGATACTGTGTTCGTCAGAATACTGCCTGAAACTGATAGGAAAATATCACATTTTTGCAGATGGCTTGGCACTTTCAGACGAGGCTATCGCAGTGCGGTTTTAAGAGGCTTAGAAAGCCAAAACCAGAGGAACAGTTTGGTTGGGCGTCCGCGTTGGTGTGTGATTGGTATGTAAAATTAAACACTTTTCCCCGGAGGTGGGGGCAACTTTTGTTCCCTCAGATAATGTAATTTTAATTTCAAGCTCCAATTAGATATCTTTATTAAATAGTAACTTCAGACTGAGCTATTTACAGTACAACTTCAGAGCAGAGTCCTGGTGTCCTTCACATATGTGTGCAGGGAAAAGATAACTTTCTACTGAGCATCTCAGTAAGGACAAATACTGTGTGAGCAGCACAGTCTGTACAGCAAATACTGTGAGCAGCACAGTCTGTACAGCAAATACTGTGAGCAGCACAGTCTGTACAGCAAATACTGTGAGCAGCACAGTCTGTACAGCAAATACTGTGAGCAGCACAGTGTACAGCAAATACTGTGAGCAGCACAGTCTGTACAGCAAATATTGTGAGCAGCACAGTCTGTACAGCAAATACTGTGAGCAGCACAGTCTGTACAGCCAATACTGTGAGCAGCACAGTCTGTACAGCCAATACTGTGAGCAGCACAGTCTGTACAGCCAATACTGTGAGCAGCACAGTCTGTACAGCCAATACTGTGAGCAGCACAGTGTACAGCAAATACTGTGAGCAGCACAGTCTGTACAGCAAATACTGTATGAAAATGGCAGCATTAGAAATGGTGGAATACTAGGTTGCTTTGTAGACAATGGAACAATATGCTTATTTCATTTCAACCAAGTTAACATTTCGGATAAACATGAAACCACATTGCCTGTGGCTCTCCAGACCCCTGTTTGAGTTTAAAAGCGTTCTGAGCTCTCTCAGGTTAGGAGATGTTCCCTCCTGATCGTACGGTTCTCTGTTTATTGTGTAATACCGTAGAACACGGCTCATTCCCTGGGAAAAGGTCTTTTTTAAGTCAGAAAGAAACAGCAGGAAAAAAACCTACATTTTCAGTGTTTCAAACGGTGTTCCTTCCCATCCACTGGCTCCCACCAATAATAAATGTTTGCTTGTCTTAAGTTTACCAAAAAGTAAAAAAAATAAATAAAGAAATAAATAGAAATAAACAGAATAAAAGAACAGACCTCAAGTCAGTCTTTCCAGTGATTCACAAGCGACCTTCGGAAGAGGTGGTGACCTTGAAGTAATCTGAAAATAAAATGTGTAATGCGACCTGACGTGTGCAGGACGCGGGGAGGGCTCTGTGTGTCAGGGGGGCGGCGAATAAAACTGCCGCCGCTCATAAATCTCTGATGCATGTGCGGGGAGGGGGGGGGCTGGGGGGGGGGCAAACACTGGCAGGGTCAGTTTACACGGGTCACCGAGCTTCACAGGAAACACAAACTGGCATGTCCTGACCCGTGCAGACCTTGTGCAGTCAAAACGATCATTTATTTAAATGGTAATGTTGTGTGTAAAGCAAGGATGCAGCAGTTCATGTAAAAATAAAATAAAAAAAGCCCAAACTGTTGGGCTTGCCACCCATGGCCATGCTGACACTGAATTGACTTTAAGTCTTTAATCTGAGATTCAAATGATGAATGTTCCCTTTCTTGTGTAGTTGACGTAGTCTAGTGCTGGTTGTGTTTATGCTGAACTTTGTGCTGATGTCCTTAGCTTAATATGCAGGTATTATTTTCTCTTTGAAAGTAACAAAGAGGCAGACCTGTGAAAACCAGTTTGTTATCAAGCTTTTGAAAATTATTTGACACATTTTTTGTGAAATTTTTTTATTCAAGGAAATGAAAATATTTTTGGCATTGGCTATGACGCTTTTCTTTCTATGCTTTACTAAAAATGCACATAGCCGAACCGAACAGAAATTGTGACACCAAAACTGAACCGAGCCAAACTGCGAGTTTGTGAACCGTTGCACCCCAGTGGGAAGAGCCAAATGGAATTATTATTATATATAAACTATGTTATTCAGCTATTTATTTTATTCAGCTGAGATTTTTAATTATATAGGCTATTTTTTCAATTCCAATGGCAACACGTCTCCTATATTGCTGACTACAGGAGGATTTGATGTGATTTTGGTTATGACTAGTTATGTCGGTAGCTTTATAACATCATAGTTGCAGACTTTGTTGGAATCACGTCGCTTTCAAATATACAGAAAGAGCTGCACTCATACCAGTCTGGCAGAATGCCAAAATGCTGGACCGCCATATCCGATATAGCTAATGTTATTATTTTCCTGTTTATGAATTTCGAAGAAGGGTTACATCTTTGGCTACATCTACACCGCCTGGTAAAACTGACCCAGTTTTGATGCTCACGTGTGGCACGGATCGGAAATGTGTTATGAACGTGCAAACAGGAAAAAAGCATGTGGGATCGGATATTTTCAGATCCGTTTTGGGCCACATTCATATGTGGAAATAAATCTGATAGGAATCGGATATCTGCCAACCATAAGCGACCGTCATCTATTTACACGCAAAATACAGGGGGTCTGTTCGTTGCGGTCCTAAGACGCTTTTACAAGCAGTAGCTTGAATTATTATTTCTCTCTCGTTTTGTGTCCATTGTGGATGGCGATATAGCCGTGGCTGTGTGGTTGTTTACGTTCCTATCGGTAACCAAACCCTTGTGTGTGCATGCGGGTTGTTTTGAGTGTAAGGTATTGGATATGGGCCACTTATAAACTTAGATGTAAACAGGTGGTCAAAACAATCGGGGAAAAAAAGGCAAAAGACCTGCGGTGTAAACGTAGCCTTCGTCTAGGTTGGTTTAACGATCACAGCCGACTGCATGAGGTGTTTCATGCGCACTTTAATAACCCTTTACATCCTCGTGGTCGCAGGTGTGTTTGGGTTGAGGAAGGGCAGGTCTTCCACACGTCTGCTTCCTGAAGGAAGGTGATTAGGGCGTGATTTGTGTGGGGCCGGGGGGGGGGGGGGGGGGGGGAGAGGTCGAGGCGTCCCCGGGCGCGTCAGATGCTCTCTTATTTTAGCTGGCTGAATTTATGGGCCCTACAGGAAGAGGACTGGGCCTCTGAAACTGTATCTGTGGGTCACGTAACAGAGGAGCTCAGAGCGTGGCTGTCTCCCGGTCTCTCTCGAAAGGCGGGGTCTCTGCGTCGCTCTGACCACAACAAGGAAGTCATCTCCCCGCAGCCTCACCTACTGGTTATTACGTGTGTGGGGCGGCGCCACATCTATACTGTGCATAAACATTTTAGATGTAAAAGAAAATAAGAAAATAAAATCAAAACTGCATAAATAAACTGCTCCTGTTTCCCACCTATTAATTATGGTGGTTTTTATCATTTAGGGCTCTGAACCAACTTCATTAGTTGCTGAGATGGGAAATTCTATGAAAGTACATAGAGCTGGACAAGAACTTTCAACATGTTGGAAAAACCAAAATGGCACAAAAGGATACCAGATAATGCGCAACACACGGCGAAATGATGTGGTCTGTTTCCAGCCCTTACTCTCAGTCACAGCAGAAGAAGCACTGGACGCTTCGCTTAACCACAGCAGCACAATTAAATATTCAATAAGCCGGCGTCATTATTTCAGCACTTAAAATGCAAATGAAAAAGGCTGGAAGACTCTGAGAGCGTCCTGTGGCTGTTGTCGTTTTGTTTGTGCCGTCCCGTTTTTTTGAGTAGGAGAACGTTCGAATACCTACAGGTCTGCAAACAGGGTCAGAAAAAAAAGAAGAAAGTGTAGTGATTTTTTTTTTTTCCTGTCTGTTTCGCCAGCCGAAGGTGCATGAATTATGGGATCCTCCCCTCGCAATCATTCCAGAATTGATTTTCACGTCTGGAAGAACAATAATGGATTTCCTCTATTGTTGAAAATGCGTGTTTCTTTTCTTCAGCCAATATATACTTTTCTCTAGTATATATCAGACGTGTCAGGTGAATAAATAAGAGAACTTTTTTTTTTTTTTTTTAATGTTTTTAATGAAAATGAAATTACTATTCTGTATTGCAGGCAAATAATACCTTTTGGGATGAAATATTTGGTAATTTAAAAAAATTTATTTCAATATAGTTTTTTTTTTTCGTGTTCAGAGTTAGGGTTAGGGTACCGGAGAGAAACGGGGAGACAAAAAGAGTGAGAAAGATAATTCATATGTATTCTTAAAAAATATTTGAAAAATTTCAATTTTTCCATCAAATTTTATACTCTGAGCACTTGCAAGGATACGCATTTTTAGATTGGGCCAATTCCTTTTTTCTAGTACACAGCACGGACCTGCTCGTGCCAACTACATGTCTGCCATCGAAATTCTTTAACTCTTAAGATGCTGGCAACACTGCAAGCACCTGACCCAATGTCCTACTCAACGTGTTGCTAGAGAAGACATGCACTTAAATGAATCATTGTGTTGTGTGTAATGGTGAAAGTAGATGTTTCTTTAGAGCTGATTATCTGCAGGTGTCTAAACGGATGAAGTATTTGAACCAGATGTGCACTGAGACTAGTGTTGAGAGATGGCCTAATCCAGTGGAATGATTGGGTATGAGGGTGTCATTTATGGGGGGAATTGTGAATTCCAACCCCCCCCCCCAATATTACAAAACAGGCCAAATAACCCCCCAATAATATAGCATGGTGATGAGAAATATAAAGATGGTGATTTCATGTTGCAATTGGGATGCACTGATCAGTAGCTTAAAGTATTTCCCCTTAGAATTTGCAAGAAATTATCATTTCACAGCTATTCTTTTTTTTTAATTATTCCAGAGGGGCATGTCCCAGGACCCCTGTACAAGATTGCACTCATGGTTTGTGCATTTCAACCTGCCCTCCCCCACCCCCTAACCCCCCACCCCCCTCATTATCGAAGCTAAAGATAGGCCCTTGTGTCGGTCGCACCTTTGAGAGGTGCTGCGGGAATACACAGATCACTCCAGTATTTGCCCCTTTCATCTGTGTGGAGCGTGGAAGAGAGGCATTCTGGGCCTTTTATTTCCCCTGCATTAGACACCGTTTCTGTCTCTCCTTGTTTTTCGCCTAATGACAGGTCATTACGCTCCTCCTCATGTCTGACCTGCACTTCAAAGGGTGGAGCAGCATCTCTGCTCCCTCTGCAGCTTGCATGCAGCCATTTGCACTCCTTATCCTCCTTATTCCTGCTCATTAGTGCCACTCTCATAAATTAGATCTCACACGCTTGTAGCCAAAGGTGTGACTCGCCTTCGTCCATCAGTGTCCTCTCTAGCACTCTGACAAATTCCCCTTTCGAGTGACAGATGACAGTAATGTGCACTGAGTGTTGATACTATGCCTAGCATTCATATCTCATTTATATGAGCATTTTGTTTCCAGGTATGTTTCTTGTGTAATACGATAGACATGTATGCAGTCCCCTCCAAAATGATTCTCACCCGTGGGCAGGAGAGATAAGAATGTTGTGTAAAACAGACAATACTGACAAGTATTTGCACCAAGGTAAATTCATTATTTCTACAATTGCTCAAGAAGTTTAACAAGTTATAGCTAATTCTAAACATTTATCAGTACTGTGTGTCTATTCAATTTATTACATAAATTTTCAGTTTTTTCATGATTGAGTAGAAACCAAAGAGTTTCAAGAGGACGCGAGGTTGATTAGCTGGTACAGGCCGATTAACCCGATCCGTGTCCCTTTCATTTTTGGAAAAGGTTAGTTGGTCATAAGCTTCATGGGAAAATAAAATAAAATAAAAATGGGGAATCCTCGCGCAGGCAAAACCTCTGAAGAGCCGCTCAGAATCTCCTCTCCTCTGACAGGTTGAGGAGGGAGATGGGGTGAATTTTAAGCTAAATGTGCTCTCTCTCTGCTGAGGTGGGTTTGGTTGACAAACGCAGTCTTTATCTGACTGACAGAACGAAAAAAAAATTCCCTTATGGATATTGAAAGGGGAGACAATGAAAAAGTAGATATATATATATATATATATATAATGGCATAGATACTACAGTAAAAGAACAGTGGAGTCATGGGCTACATCCTGTTTTTTTTTCCACGGTGTGATATCATAAGAGAGGAGTTCATAAGCAGCGTAGTTCAGGATGGTTATTTCCACAGGTCTGACCTCCCGTCAGCTCAGATCCACATAAGCTGTTGGGAGAGGCTGTGTTCAGTGCGCCTGCAGATCCCCGCCAGCGGTAAGCCTCGTCTCCTGACCGCTGGCTGCAGTGATTGCTTGGCTTTTGAGGGACGGATGAGCCCAGCTCAATCCTGTCCTCTGCTTTGTTGATCTCAGAAATTTTTTTTTTTTTTTCCTCTCTTTTCCACTTAACCTGAACACTTTGGAGGTTGTGTTCAACACAATGTGCATCAGCGTAATTAGCCTGTAACTCAGACTGCTGGGAACTGTAATGGTTCTTCTGGGGGGGGGGGGGGGGGGGGGGGGGGTGGTGGTTCATAACAAAGCCTCAAAGCAGGCTTTTAATTTCCACTCAGGGAAAAATGAAAGGTGTTCTTTCATCCATGAGAGATTTAAGATAAATGTCCCAGAACAGCATTACACTTCACTGCTTCCGTGGATTCCCAGTGACACTGTAAGTATTTGTCAGTGAAACACCAATGTAAAATGTCCGTTTCTCGGTTGTCTTAATGATTAATAGTGTGACACATTCAAAGCACAGAAATCATGGACAAATGCAGTATACAAATTGTCCTTGCTTATGCAGTACTTGTCTAAGAATATGCAGCTCACTCTGTTTACCAGAATGTCCATCAAATTTTATTAAAACTTTAAATAAGGCTCATACCACACATTAGGGGAGCTGAAGCCATTTAGCATGCAGTGGGTCAGGCTGACAAGGCTTTGCGTATCGGTGATCAGAACAGAGGTTTTGTGGAGAAGAGGGAGGATTACAAACCGAGGTCAAGGTCAAGAGGCAGGTTATCAGACCGCAAGCGTTTACAGATACAGACCATAAGGGTTACTTGTTCCCAGGACGGTGCTGTTTTAGTTTGGTTTGTGGAGGTCTGGATGAATGGGGGACCAGGTTATCACCGGTGGCTGGGTGTACAGATACAGACCATAAGGGTTACTTGTTCCCAGGACGGTGTTGTTTAAGTTTGGTTTGTGGAGGTCTGGACGAATGAGGAACCAGGTTATCACCGGTGGCTGGGTGTACAGATGCAGACCGTAGGGTTATTTGTTCCCAGGACGGTGCTGTTTAAGTTTGGTTTGTGGAGGTCTGGACGAATGAAGGAGCAGGTGAAACTCGGAGTGTAGATCATCTTTCAGGGACAATGACCTGCTTTCAGAAATCACAGCATTTCCAAGCAGGCCCGGGGGAAGCCGCATCGCAGCCAATCGGGCGCAGCTAAAGCTAACGAGACTGAAGCGCTGGGAAAGCGGAGCGCCTGGAGGGGCAGCCGTGAGCCGGCTTGCAGGCGGCCATTTTACGCTCACCGCTCTGTCTCCTCACAGTCGATAGCGCTGGAGTTTTTTACCTTCACTTTTTTTTCTTTTTTGGATTTGGAGGGAAGACCGAGTGGATACTCCGGAGACCCGACGCGCCTCCTCTCCCGCGCTAATCGCCATAACACCATTAACACCTGCTGGGCCTCTCTTCACAGCCAATTAGCCGGAGGGACATTTCCACTCCGTGCCGCTTGTCACCTGAACAGCGATATGACTCGCTTTCAGTCTTTTTACGGTTGCAGGAAACAAATAAAAGGCTAATTATTGGCGGTGGAGGTGTGCAGGTTAATGTGCGCTCGTCTGGCTCTTCTCTGATGAATGCCTGGCTGGCCCAAACATCATGCTCTTATTAATACAGGAATTAGGCAGATGTGTATTTTCCTATGAATGACGGTCACACCTTTACTCCTTACGTACTTGCATAAGTTTTCGAGGCAGCCCCCTTGGCTCGGGTGCTTGGGCACGACCCTCTCTGGATGTTGGGTTTGGGATTATTCTCGGCCCCCTCAGTGGTGGAGCGGGGACGGCCCTCCGAGGTGTTCCTGGAGCTCTGTCCCAGCGAGCCGGGGGAGACCCCTGATGTGGAAACTGGAGCCGAGGGCCGGCTCCTCTCCTCTCCGCTCGTAGGAGCGTCTCCCTGGAAGATGGCGCCATTCCGGCTCTGAGAGAGAGCTGCCAGTCATCCCAGAGATCTCCGAAGGGAGGGCCATTACCAGGAGTCAGTAACCAAGGGTCACGTAAGGGTCACCTAACCTCACTGAGTGATGCCTCACCCCCCCGCCCCACCTCGCTCAGAACACCCCCCTCAATCACTCAGGACCCCCCCCAATGGGCCCAGGGTCTCTCTGTGTATGGGCCCAACTCGCTCAGAACACCCCCCCAATCTCTCAGGGCACCCCCCCCTCACTCAGGACCCCCCTTGGGCCCAGGGTCTCCTCTGTGTATGGGTACCTCCTCAGAACCCCCCCAACCTCACCCCACTCAGGACCCCCCCTGTG
Source organism: Anguilla rostrata (assembly GCF_018555375.3). Classification (NCBI taxonomy): domain Eukaryota; kingdom Metazoa; phylum Chordata; class Actinopteri; order Anguilliformes; family Anguillidae; genus Anguilla; species Anguilla rostrata. The sequence continues at coordinate 62,213,454 of NC_057937.1, read as the reverse complement.
GGCCCAGGGTCTCTCTGTGTATGGGCTGACCTCACTCAGGACACTCCCCCCCCAACTCTCAGGGCACCCCCCTCACTCAGGACCCCCCCATATGGGCCCAGGGTCTCTCTGTGTATGGGCCCAACTCGCTCGAACACTCCCCCCCAATCTCTCAGGGCCCCCCCTCACTCAGGACCCCCCTGGGCCCAGGGTCTCTTGTGTATGGGCCTGCAAGAATCAGCGCAGACCTCTCTACGCCCACTCTCAGGCCTCCCCCCGCTCAGCTCAGGACCCCCCCCTGTGGCCCATGGGCCTCTCCCGTTGTATTGGGCCCACATCACTCAGGACCCCCCCCATATGGGCCCAGGGTCTCTCTGTGTATGGGCCCAACTCGCTCAGAACACTCCCCCCAATCTCTCAGGGCACCCCCCTCACTCAGGACCCCCCATATGGGCCCAGGGTCTCTCTGTGTATGGGCCCAACTCGCTCAGAACACTCCCCCCCAATCTCTCAGGGCCCCCCCTCACCCAGGGTCTCTGTGTGTGTATGGGCCTTGCAGTGAGGAGATGCAGCGGCTGATTCCCTCTCTGACACCTGTCACTCATCAGCTCTGACCTTTCCCTGTCAGCGCTGAGCTGAGCAGCAGTGTCAGGCTGCCCCCCCCCCCCCCCCAGTAATGCCCGCCCTCGGAGTCCTGGCCCTTCTGCCCGTCTGCGTATTTAAGGGCTCCCTGTTTTCCGCAGGGACCCCAGGATTTGCACCATGAACTGCTGCCCAAGCACCGCTGCCACCTCCACTTACCCCCGGACGGGATCTCTGGGCCGGACGCCCCTCTGCTGCTGCTGCGAATGCGTTTCAGTGCCTGCCTGCCGTTTCTGCCTCCCAGCCCCCCGGCCTTCCCTGCATTTTAACCTCTACGCTTTTCCGCAGTGCGCTCTCGCGGCTAAACGTGTTATTCCCTGATTCCATTAGGCCTCGCACACAGTATCGTGGGAATTAAGCTCAGACTCTTGCTCTTGTGAGAGTCCACAAGTTGCAAAAAAATAAATGCCCCCGAGAGAGAGTGATCTTGAGAGAGTAAAATGTGCTTCATCAGAGGCTGGGTTAGCACTAAATGGCTACTGTGTTCATTTGAATGCTTCGTGGCACTTTCAAATGATACTCTAGCATTTTCCTGGAAGAACATCAAGCTGAATTAGATCTTCGTGTTGAAATACAGTCACCTGGCTCTCCCTCTACTGCTAAATGTTTAAATGTAAATGTAGGAAAATCAATAGTTCCTCTAATAATAGTCATCATGATAGTGAGATTGCATTCCCATACAGAACTGGAATGTATTTCAAAATATATTGAAATAGATGGCATATCTTAATATACTGTGCTGCTTCACAACACATGGTCAAATACACAAATCATTGCAGTTTTAAAATATTGATACTGCACTGCTGGAAAAAATATACTATCATTTTATTTTCCATTACGCCCAGACAGCATCGCAGCATATTCAGTCTGAGTGACTGTTTACCCAGCTCCTTCCATGTCATGGTTTCAAAGCGCTTTTACAGTGGAGCTCAGCTCAGCCCCCACCACTGTGCAGCCCCCACCTGGGTGAAGCACGGCGGCCATTTTGTGCCAGAACGCTCTGAACGCACGAGCCAAGGTGGGGAGGTTTGAATGAATGAATGAATGAATGAATGAATCATTGCATTTATATATACAGTGATGAGTGGGAACTCACCACACCCACCACCATTGCGTAGCACCCACCTGGGTGATGCATGGCTGCCATTTTGTGCCAGAACGCTCACCACACATTAGCGAAAGTGAAGAGGGAGAGAACAGTTTCAGCCAATTAAATCGGGATGATTAGGTAGCAAATTTGAGAGAGCCAGGTTGGGAATTGGCCAGGACACTGGGGAACCCCCTACTCTGTGTGAAAAGTGTCATGAGGTCTTTAATGACCACAGTGAGTCAGGACCTCGGTTTAACGTCTCATCCCGCACGCGATCGCCGGGCCTCCTGATGAACCATGAGGGTCTGAGTTTCGATCCGGGCCTCCTGATAAACCAGGAGGGTCTGCGGTTCGATCCCGGCGTCTTGAGGAACCAGTGAGGGTCTTCATGAGGGTCTGCGTTTCGATGTCTGCGGCCGATGCTTTCTCTGGCTCTCACGGGCCTGCCACTGTCCTGTCACTCCCAGCTGCGCTGACACACGAGACTCATTTGTGGGTAGAGAGGAAGAAAATAGTCTTCTCTGGAGATGAGGGAGATGTGCTTGAGATGGAAGAGGACAGGGTTGTCATCCAGGTATTTTTTAAATGTATATTGGGGTTTGTTTTTTTTATTTTTATAAAAGCTGTTTTTTTTTCGGTCTTTTCCCTTCTCACAGTCTGCTCCAGACTGCTCCCGCCCTGTTGCCTGGGAGCTGCACTGTCAGTCTCTTGTGAATGTAGATTTACCCAAGAGTAGTAAATGTACAAATGTCCCTTAAACGTATCATTTCTTTTCTTGTTTGCTCGTATTAGGAGGGCACACAAAAACGTCAGTAAGATGTGAGACGGGAGGCGGAATGAGCCGCGACAGAGACGTTATTCTGAGGAAGTCGGGCTCGTCGCACGGAGAGGAACACCTAGCGGCAGGTAAATGGGCTCATTTTCTCCTTCGCTGGCTATGTGCATGGAACAGTAGCGCGCTCAGACAATAGATTGCTTTCTCTGCGAGGGAGAGTGTGTGTGTGTGTGTGTGTGTGTGTTTTGTCTTCATCAGTGTGTGTGTGTGTGTGGGTTTTTGTCTTCATCAGTGTGTGCGTGTGTGTGTGCGCGTGCGTGTTTCTGTCTTCATCAGTGTGTGCGTGTGTGTGCGTGCATGTTTTTGTCTTCATCTGTGTGTGTGTGTGCGTGCGTGTTTCTGTCTTCATCTGTCTTCATCTGTGTCTGTGTGTGTGTGTGTGTTTGTCTTCATCAGTGTGTGTGTGTGGAGGAATAGCTGTGAGACTGTCGCTGGCTCAGATCAAAAAGTCATCAGCCAACAAGACAGTTTTAAAGTGTTTTCAGAAGGAATTTTGTTGGGTTTGTGAACTATTGAGTTTCAGAGCTCCTGCTGACAGCTGCCGAGGTCTCTGAGATTCAGTCTGTCAAAGTCTCCAGACCCGAGTTTAGAGGAGAGATGGGTTTATTCCTCCTCCTGGCTGGCCTGTAAGAACGCCGTTATTTCAGTCGTTTGATGTGGACCGAGTAGCCTGGACCTTTTTAAAATAATGAAAATGTGCCGTTCTTATCTTGTCCGCTGATGCAGTTCTGATGTGAAGAGGACTTTTCGCCAGACAGCAGCGAGCCACATGAGTGATCATCCGCCATACGCATCGCGTTTCGTAATGGCGCCCGCTCGCGCACACTCCTGTCAGTTTCACTGTCTGGTTTACCCCAGAGCTCTTACCGAGCTTTTGCTCCGGGCGTAGAACGCGTGCTGACGGAACACGCGATGAGCTGCCCGGAGAGAAAGGTGCAGGCTGCTGGGTGGCTCACCCCATTAAGGCACTGTGCTCTAGGACTGGGGGAGCCCCACAGCCCGGGCTATATGATCCGGACCGCCGGGCCGGTCACCACCAGCACGGTCCAGACCGCCAGGCCGGTCACCACCAGCTCGGTCCGGATCGCACGGCCAGTGGTGACTGGCCAGCAGCCCTGCAGGGGGAGGCACAGCCAACTCCAGTATCGCCTGGGGACGGGAGGATTTCTGTTGGCTGGATCATAGAGGGTGGTAATGTAATGAGGGACAGCATTTCCTTGCACCCCAGCAGCCCCCGCTTGGGGGAAAAGGTGCTCTAAAGCCTGTGCATGTGAAGAGTCTTTCTCTGACTGGCGTCTGTGTGAAGCCTGACTTCTGGGCCACGGCGGTGGCTTCAGGTGCTTTTGGGGAGACCACGCGCTCGTCTGCACTTTTCTCTGAACCCCCGTTCGAGGGCTTCTCTCCCCACTTGGAGTTTCCTGCCCCCCCCTCATGTGCTTGCTGCGTATTTTGGGGTTCAAGCCTGGTGTTCGCTCTGCTCTTGCTCTGTTTTTGCTATTTTCTGCCACTCTGCAAAGCGTCTAGTTTTCTGTAAGAAAACACTATACAGATAAAACTGATTCGATTTGGATTTAGATTTAGAGTTTGCCACTCCGAGCACTGATATACACTCAGTTGGGCTTTTCACATTCGGGACACCAGGGGGGACACAAAATAAAAAGAGAGTGAAAGAGGACAAGAAACTCAAAAAGAGGTAATGAGCCCATTTTTTCTGCGGGCTATAAAATCCCTTCCTTTACCACCCAGCTTCAGCCACAGGAAGCGCTCGGCATGCGGGCTGCTCGAGTTTCATTGGGGTGTGGAGTAACTGGCCTGGGTGGCTGCAGTTGCCCGCGGGGTCACACGTGGCATGCGGGGGGGGGGGGTCCGTGCCAGCCCTCTCCCCCGTCCCAAAGGGGCTCTGCGGGCACGTAGGGGTCAAAAGGTCGTCCTCTGAAGGTCGTGTAACTTTCATACGGCGGTTGGCAGCTGTGCGTCTGAGGAACAGGTGAGTGAAAGCCGCTTCCTCCTGTATCATCCATCCCTGTTCATCTTTGTTGGAAGTCTGGGGGCAGTGTGTACTCTTTTGTGATGTCCTACTGATGTATTGTTTTGCAAACCCGTGTTGGCTGTTGTTGTAATGTGGTTAATGAAGTGCAGAAGTTAAGACTGTTTTGGATTTGGCTTTCGGTGTTTTTGGCTTTGTGGCGCATTGCTTGTACTGTCCTAGGGCAGTTCTGATTGGACATTGGACTTGATTTGCTCATGGCTAAGGCCCGGTAACCCAGGCAACCCTGATCAGCCTCATATCAGCACTCTGCACCGCCCAGATCACATGACAGATTTACCGTGCGTTTCCTCATCTCTTAAGAGAACGCGGGTACAGCCTTTTATCTGGAAGCCATCGCGTTCGCTTTAGTGCCACAATACCCAGCCCTGACATCTTATTACAGAGAAGGCCTTCTGATTCACTGTCCGCAGTGAGAGCAGGATCTGCGCCAGAGCTGATTGGCCGGAACAGGAGGCCCTGCAATGGAGCAGCTGAGTTTTTCTAGCTCTTTCTGTGGGAGTGTACGGGGTTACTGGGAGATCCGCTCTGATTGGTTGATGCCCACCTCTTGGTTGGCTCATCCACACAATGGAACAGAACCTTAACAGATACCAGACCGTGGGGCCCATCCACACACTGGGAGTAACATGAGGCCTATAAACACGATACCAGACTGGGGCCATCCACACACTGGAACAGAGCCTTAACAGATACCAGACCATGGGGCTCATCCACACACTGGAACAGAGCCTTAACAGATACCAGACCATGGGGCTCATCCACACACTGGAACAGAGCCTTAACAGATACCAGACCATGGGGCCCATCCACACCAATAAACAGTGACTTAACAGGTACCAGACCATGAGGCCCATCCACACCAATAAACAGTGACTTAGCAGGACAAAACACTTAGTAGCAATCCCCAACTCCCCTTTCCCCCCACTGTCACATTCTTATACGCTGCATTGCCCAAGAACTCTGTGTCTGTCCATAATGCATTTGGATTCTTTTTACGGAATACAGTAAGATTTCCTGAGTTCTGTGATATGACAAGGCTCATCCCTCAGTGTCAGCGTATCGTGATGATGGGACGGAAAGGTTCGCTAAATGGTACAAGCTTATGGCAAAGGGAGCTTTTTTTAAACTTGGCATCCGTGCCTGGACAGGGCTCTATAGAGAGCTCACAGAGTAACCGCCGTAATGATGGAGGCTTTGGGGTCGGGTGTTACCTCTTATCTTCCGCACACACTCTCCCCCCCCCGCTCTCAGCTCAGCAGACGCTCCGAGGCTCTGCTCTCAGTCTGGCCGAAGGTGTCCTCTGTTTGGGGGAGATTTGACGGATCTCTGTCTCCGGAGGTGCGCGCGGCGAGTCAGCGGGAACTTGGGAGGCGCCCAAAAAAAGCGGTCGACTCTCACCGTGAGTGGCGCAGGCCGGAGGAGGGGGGGGTGTCAACATAACGGAAAGTTTCGCCGAAGAGCCGCGTCGTTCTTCCGTGTTCGCAAACTCTGCCTCCGCTGGCTCTCCTCCTCTGGGTCTGACTCATTCTCCCAATTGCGTGTTACTAAAGCCCTATTCGCACGGGACTGGTATTACCTGGGGACCTCTAGTAACTTGTAATAATTGCGGAGGTCGTCTGTGATCTTAATCCCGTGCGAATTCCGGAAATCTCTGTGGATTTAGTCCCGTGCGAATCGGCATCTCGGTGATTTGGGGTATTTTACTGTTACGCAGAGCAGAGCCTTGACATTTTCAATCATATCCGGGGGGATAATGTCAGTAAGTCTGAGAGTAAAATACAGACTTTGCTCATCCCATGCGAATGCGCCGCACGAAACACAGACGTGGGGGGGGTCATTTCTAAATCACATGAGGTCCCCAGGAAATACTAGTCCCGTGCAAATAGGGCTTATGATGTGGTGATGGTTGGGCGGCAGTGTAGTATAAAGGGTATGGAGCAGGTCTGGTAACCTAAAGGTCACCGGTTGGCTTCCTAAGTGGGACACCTCCACTTTACCCATGAGCAAGGTACTTAAGTGGGATGCAACATAAGTGCTCTCTGAAAGGTTGCGTAAGTTGCTCTGGATAAGGGCGTCTGCTAAATGCCTTTAATGTAATGTTATGGTAGTGTCACTTATGCTAGTTTGTGTTCACAATCGTGTCATTGTTCTGGCTTGGTGTAGTTAACCTGCTTTAGCATTTTATACACAGACTGTCTCTGATATGAGAGTGCTGTTAGCGCTCACAGTATTAGTGGCTCTGGATGAGCGTGTCCGTTAGTAAGTATAATGTGAATGTTCGCTTTCTTACAGCACAGCCTTCCGTCTACATTTTGGTTTTACGCAAATAAGATCTCATCTGGCCGTATGTACTGTCAGTGTTTCATAACTCGACAGCCAATAAAGTTGGGTTAAAAGTTCAGAAGCCCAGACGCCTCCCTCTGAGTACGGCTGGGTTTCATCAGCCTTAATGGTCTGTAAACCACAGTGCTCTGACTGCTGGGGGGCTTTTCATAGAACGCACTCTCTGCAGCACGTGCTGCTGAACACTGAGACGACGGCCAGGTGAGCTCGCGCTAATAACTAAAATATGGTAATAAACGTTGCTTTATTGCATAGTAATACAGCATGTACATTACTGATGTACTATAATGCAGTACATGAACCGTTCCGGTGGAGTTGTGTTTAATTTCCCCGGCAGTCGGAGTGTACTGACAGCGGTTCTGAAGCGTTGGAAACAGAGGATGAGAGAGACGGCAGACAGGACTGCTTCTGGTTGTGTTGGGAGGAGTTTGATGAGCGCGGTAAATAAATCCTCGCAGGCAGAGGGGTGAGAGGCTGGAGAGGGGACCTGGCCTCTGGGCCGGGTCGGAATAAATTCTGGGGGAGATGGCGTCTGGCCCGGGGGGAAATTAAGGCTCTCTCCCACAGGACTGCCTCTGTCACGATACATGCGCTGTCCTGTTTGATTCCCCCCCCCCACCCCCACCCCCACCCCCCCGCTCCGTCCTTCCTGTGTGACTTTTATCTCACATCAAAGCGGCGCTGCCTCTGCTCTGATGCAGCGATGTCTCGATCGAACCCGTCACCTTGGCTACCGCCCCCGAAGTCTGGGCCGCTCGCAAAACGGTCCTGTGTGTGTGTGTGTGTGTGTGTGTGTGTGTGTGTGAGAGTGAGTGTGAGTGTGTGTGTGTGTGTGTGTGTGTGTGTGTGAGAGAGTGTGTGTGTGTGTGTGTGAGAGAGAGTGTGTGTGTGTGTGTGTGAGAGAGAGTGTGTGTGTGTGTGTGTGTGTGTGTGGAGAGAGAGAGAGAGCTTGTGTGTGTGTGTGTGTGTGAGAGAGAGAGAGAGAGAGCTTGTGTGTGTGTGTGTGTGTGTGTGAGAGAGAGAGTGTGTGTGTGAATGTGTGTGAAGAGAGAGTGTTTGTGTGTGTGTGTCTGTGAGTGTGTGTGCGCATGTGAGTGAGTGAGTGAGTGAACTAGGGTCGAAATGAAAACCCACAGGATGATGGATCTCTAGGAACAGCATTGGGCAACCCTGCTGTACTGTCTGTCTTTAAGAAAGTTTCTCTCTTTTACTGTATTTTGTTTATGTAAATGATTTGTACCCCTGTGCCATTTGTAAAGCATCCTCCGCACGCCTGTACGTATTTTACCGGACTCTGTTATTTAGCCCAGAATGAGCCGGGACCCTGACTGGCAGGCTGGAGCGGGCTGGGGACAGGGGGTGCGGGACGGACCCCGGAGACGCTGGTGTGGGGAGCGGGCGGGCGGAAGCTGGGTGTAAGGCGGTGGGGGCGGGTGTGCGGCCCCCACGGTGCTGACTGATGCCGCCTTCAAAAGGCAGCGCTGCTCACCCTCCTGTCAATCACCGCCTTCCGACCGCGCCTTAACGTGACCTCCCGTAACGCTGCGGGCAGGTGCGGTTCCCTCGCCCTCACGCCCGTCCCGCGCCGCCCGCCCCGCGCCACCCGTCTCCACGGCGACGTCATTCATCTCGCCACCGGTCTCCACGGCGACTTTATTCATCTCCAGAGCTCTAATTAGCTCATTACTCCTCCTTTACCTTAAGGGGGAGTTTAATAGACAAATAGCATGCTGATCCAGAATTATTGGGGACCCCTTCATAGAGATGACCAAAAATACTGCATGCTATAAAGTGAAATACACACTGGTTGGGAGGTCTTTTGTTTTCGCCAAAAAAATGGGGAAATTATGTTCTTTTATCCTAATATTATTATTAAGAGAAAAGGTTAGTTTTTAAGTTGGTAATAATTTTCTTTCCCAAAAAGATATTTGTCAGAATTACGGGCAGCTCTGTTGTCAGTGCTTGTGTGCTATCCTTTTGCTACTACTACTCTACTGTGTGGACTTCTCTAGTGTTTCATAACATATCTCATTATATATATATATATATATATATATATACACCAGCCACTTTATTGGGTACATCTGTTCATTAACGCAAATATCCTGCTCCTCCAAACAGCGAGTCATGTGGCTGCAACCCAATATCTGAAGCATGCGAACATGATGAAGGGGTTTAATTATTTGACCAAAAATTTTAATGGGAAATTATCTAAGTGACTTTGGTCGTGGTGTGATTGCTGGTGCCAGACTTGGTGGTTCCACGATCCCAGAAACAGCTGCCCTCCTGGGATTTTCACACACTGCAGTCTCTGGAGTTTACTGAGCAGTAAACTAACAGCATCCAATGAGCAGTGGTTCTGTGGCTGGAAAAAACTAAGAGGAGGATGTGCAGACTTTTTCAAGATAACGAAGGCCACAAATGCTCAAATGACAGCTGTTTACTACACTGGTGTGCAGAAGGGCATCTCTGAACACACAACACGTCGAACCTGGAAGTGGATGGGCTACAGCAGCAGAAGAAGACCAGACTGTGCTCTACTCCTGTCAATCAAGAACAGGAAGATGAGGCTACGAGAAGATGAGAGATCACCAAAACTGGACCATAGAAGAAAAACATCACCTGTTCTCACAAATTGCGATTTCTGCTGTGACATGCAGGTAATAGGGTCAGACTTTGGCGTAAACGGGCAACAGCCACAAAGCGGTAGGCCGCACAAACTCACAGATTGGGAAGGCCAAGTGCTGAAGCATGTGGCACGTAAAAATCATCCTTCCTCGGTTGCAACGCACGCTACAGAGTTTCAAACTACATCTGGAAACATCAGCACAAGAACTGTTCGTCAAGAGCGTAATGAAATGATTTTCCGTGGCCGAGCAGCCATGCACAGGTCTAAGATCACCGTGCACAATGCCAAGCGTTCTCTGGAGTGATGAATCACGCTTCGCTATCTGGCAGTCAGACGGACGAATCTGGATTTGGCAGAATGCTTAGTGCCAACTGTACTGGCCCGAACATTGCCAACTGTAAAGCTTGGTGGAGAAGGAATAATGGTCTGGGGCTGTTTTTCTACGGACTGGGCTTGGCCCATTAGTTCTTTAGTTCCATCTTAATGCTACAGCGTACAATGACATTCCAGAGAACTGTGTGCTTCCAACTATGTGGCAACAGTTTGGGGAAGGCCCTTTCCTGTTTCAGCATGACAATGCCCCTGTGCACAAAGCAAGGTCCATAAAGAAATGGTTTGCTGGGGAGTTTGGTCGGGAAGAACTTGACTGGCCTGCACAGAGCCCTGACCTCTGTCCCATCAAACTCCTTTTGGATGAATTGGAATACTGATTGCAAGCCAGGACTTAAGCCCAACATCAGTGCCCAACCTCACTAATGCTCTTGTGGCTGAATGGAAGTGAATTTCCACAGCCATGTTCCAAAATCTAGTGGAAAGCCTTCCCAGAAGAGTGGAGGTTGGAACAGCAGCAAAGGGGGGATCCAACTCCATGTTAATGCCCATGGTTTTGGAATGAGATGTTCAACACGCATATATGGGTGTGATGTTTAGGTGTCCACATACTTTTGGAAATGTAGGATATGTTGTATTCTGTATTTTCTGTAAATAACTTGCACTTAATGGCCAATTTCACAGGGAAATAAATAGAAGAAAGAATGGTATCTGACTTTTGCACAGTACTGCACACACACGCCTAGTGTAGTATAATGGGTAAGGAGCTGATCTTGTAACCCTTGAGCAAGGTACTTAACCTGCATTGCCTCAGTATATTTCTGGCTGTATAAATGGATGCGACGTATGGGAAAGGTTGTGCAAGGCGCTCTGGATAAGAGCATCTGCTAAATGCCTACAATCTAATGTAATGTAATGCAATACGCCACCGTTCCTGGAAAGATACGTCCTGATAGGTCACGTATAGAGACAACAAGCAACAGCACACTAAGTGCAATAACACATGCCATACATCCTGTTGCTGCTATGATACGATTCACAAGGTAATGCACAGGCGTCTTGGAACCCATAGCCAATGAACACCTATCACAGTCTAATTTATTACACACCAATAATAGCACTCTGGTATATGAAAGCAATTTCCTCCCCCGCCCCCCCCTGGGCATTCTGTCCTGGGGGGGGGGGGGTGACTTCAGGGCAATAAATCACATAATCCTATGATGCATATGTATGGGGAAGTTGCTTCATAGACAACTGGCCTTGTCTCACTGATCTGTGCCTTGTCTCTGAGGGAGCTTGAGTAGCAGGAATAACACAAGCTCCTGGTCCCTGATTTATCTCTGCACACACATACTTTACTTTGCTTATTGTGCTGCTGTTAGGCGGCAGTGTAGTATAATGGCCAAGGAGTTGGTCTTGTAACCTAAAGGTCACAGGTTTGAGTCCCTGCTAGGACACTGTCGTTGTACCCATGTGCTAGAGGTACTTAACCTGCATTGCTCCAGTATATATATCCAGCTGTGTAATTGGATACAATGTAAGTCGCTCTGGATAAGAGCGTCTGCTAAATGCCTGTGAACTAAACTAAAACCCAAATATGAGTGCGTTGTTGGAATGGAATTTGAAATCCTGAATTGAAGAAGGATGGGGTAAGGTACCAAAGCAAAGAGGTTTGGTTATTTAGTTTTATTACCCCCTAGAGATTGGAAAAAAAAAAAAAAAAAACCAGCAGGATTTTTCTGTGGTAGTTATTGCTGCACTGAGGAAATGATTGTGTTTCTGTCTGTAGACCTTCATCAAAGCACAGGCGCGTATCAGCGTAGATTTCAGATATGATGGGACACATTTCTGCTTTAAAAAATGCAAATTCTGCCATCTAAGGCGCTGACAAGCCAGCGCGGATCCTTTCGTTGAAAGCAAAGTGTTAGATAAACTCTACCAGAGTGCTTATGGTCACTATTGGCTCTCCCTGGGGAGCGGGGAATAATGGACAGAGAGGATGGTTTCTGAAGCTCAAACCCAGGGTGCTTTTTTATTCATCCCGCATGTCTGTTCATCTGTCTGGCACAAATCGGGCTGCGCGCTCCACATCCAGAACAAAGACTTCCTGCCTTAACTGTCTACTGGGAGGTCAGGTTAAATGCTCCTTGGCTGAAAGTTTGTAGATGAGTGGCTTAGTTTTATCGGAAAGTTCGTTCGGTGCCAATGACTGCTTTCGTTTTGCGTTATTATTTTCCCGTCTCTGTGAATCCCACCTCTTCAGTAACATTGGATGGACGAAAAACAAGATGAACGTTTATCTCAGTGCAAAATTGAAAAAAAAAAACCTCCCCGTCAATATTGCTTTTGCAAAGAACAGCAAAGCAATCTGCGTTACATATGAAGTATGCGCATACAAGTGCATATTTCACATCTGCGTTTTTGAAATGATGGCCATCCCATAGTTTTAATGAGAAGTTCAAGACCCATCACCTGTTAGTCTAAATGCTAGTCTGAATTAGAGGTGCAAAACCACAGTGACACAAACAACCCAACATGGCGCAGAGTTCAGGAGGAAACCAGAGAGGCCAGCAAACCGATGTTGCTTATGAAGTATATATGCCTGCAAAACACATTTTCTGAATGCATCTATTAATGACCACCGCCAACCCCCCCTTCCTGACCCCCCTGGCATGGGTAGAACTGGACAGGGGGTCATAGCAGGAAGGAGGGAGAAGGCTCTGGTCGGTTACACCCAAATGTCATCCTCGCCCCAAACTCGTCCCATGCTGTCCAGACCCCCGGGCCCCCCGCCCCCGCCCCGTGCCCTGGACGCCAGCCTGAATTTTTCAGAGGTCGTAAACGTGACTCTGTCTCCTTCGCGCTCCGCGAACTTTTTCTGTCCCGCTGACTTTTTCTATCTGAGAATGACAACATCAACACATGTCCCCCGCCACCACCACCACCACCCTCCTTTTCGCACTGGAGTGGTGGTTGGCACGAGCGGGGGGTATGGGGGGGCAGAGGATGGCGGGGGGGGGGGGGATGATGGTGTATTCAAGGAATTTACCGGACCTTTAGAAAGCAGTCAGCAGTCCAGCTCGCAGGTCACACTTACGAACAGCTGTGCCGTTTTATCTTTCTTTTTTTTTTTTCTCTCGCGTGCGTTTGTCACAGACAGCTAATCTCTCCCAGCCTCCGCCTGCCTTACTTCCCCGTGTTGTCAGTAAACACTCTCTGATTGGCTGTCCTGGCGGCTATTTTTAGCGCCGGAGGAGGCTGGCGATGTTCATTAAGGGGTCGTCTGATTGGTCCCTGGCCAGCGGGGCCGCTCGGCTACGCTCTGGCTGGGGCGCGGTGACATTTCACTGGAGAAACACGGCCTGTACAGTACACCCTGGCCCGCGAAGGGCCCGGGCACGCCAGGCTGCTTCACATCCACACACCTCGTTCGCCAGCTGATTACGGGCCCGGGTACGCCAGGCTGCTTCACATCCACACGCCCCGTTCGCCAGCTGATTACGGGCCCGGGCACGCCAGGCTGCTTCACATCCACACGCCCCGTTCGCCAGCTGATTACGGGCCCGGGCACGCCAGGCTGCTTCACATCCACACGCCCCGTTCGCCAGCTGATTAGGCCTCAGCGTAGCTGCTAGCGACTCCAGCAGGGGCGTGAAGCGCTTTTTATATTTGTGTCGTTGCTATGGTAATGTAGCCCAGAATTCCCATCGCTGACCTTGGCCCCACCGTCCCGCGATTCGGTGCAGAGTTAGCGGTAGTACCGCCATCGGGGGGGGGATCCAGTCGCCGGGGGGGTGACCGCGTCTCATTACCAGGGCGTGAAATTAAGACCCGCCACCAGCCGAACGATGGTAACATTTTAATTGTGGCTGGAAAGATTTTCTTCTCTAGCTGCCACTTTCACAGGTAGCCAGCCAGGTTGTGTTGGACTGTAAAAAGGTGTGAAAATGGCTCACGTGGGTTTTTAGGATCCACAAGCCACCATGGCCAGCAGGTGCAAAAGTTAATGTGTGTGTGTGTGTGCACATTTGCGTGCGCGCCTCTGTGTGCGCGTGCACGCGTGTGTCTGTGTGTGTGTCACTGTGGGTGTGTGTGTGTGCGCGTGCGTGTGTGTGTGCGTGTGTGTCTACGTGCGTGCATGCGCACGTGTGTCTGTGTGTGTGCACATGTTTGCGTACCTGCCTCTGGGTGTGTGTGTGCGGGTGTGTGTGCATGCGCAGAGATGCAGAACATGATTTGCCCTTCAGAACTGGGAGAAAAAGAAACTTTTTTAAGGGAAGCGATGAAGATACTGAAGATGAATGCCCCGCCCCCTGAACTGTGGAGTCTTCCCAGTGACTGTGCAGCTGTGAGAGGGCTTGTTTATGATTTTCTGAAGTCGTTCGCTGAGCACTGCTTTGAGTGTCTTCATAAAAATCCACAAATCGCAGGCTTGTCGCAGTGAGTAACCTCTACCCAAAGCATCGCTCAGCATGTCACTATGCCCAAGATGAAGAGGGACATTATTTTGTACTACTTGGCTCCTTTGCAGATACTGACCTATAAATGTAACAAATCGCATTTTGACAAATAAAAGAATTTGCGATGGCACTGTCTGTGAATAGGTTCTTCATATGAAAGGTATAAGTCCTTCATAAGGACTTCATAGCACCATCAAGCACTACATAGATGTTTATAAGTTCTTATGTCAATGACCACGCCATAGAGTTGGTGTCTCGTGGTGTAGTCTGTGGAACGCTGACTGCATACTCATTACGAGCTGCGAGTTTGAATCCGGCCGTGCGATGTTTTGTGGCACCTCTCTACCTCTCTCTCGCTCCTCCTTCGTCATGTCTCTCTAAACTGTCCTGAAAATAAAAAATATCTTTTTTAAAATAACCACAATCATATGCTTATTTTTGTTTTTGTAATAAACCTTCATGAATGTTTATGTACGTTATGTTCAACGTGCTTATGAATGGTTATGAAGTTGCTGTGGCATGCTTATGAATGGCTATGAAGTTGCTGTGGCATGCTTATGAATGGTTATGAAGTTGCTGTGGCATGCTTATGAATGGTTATGAAGTTGCTGTGGCATGCTTATGAATGGCTATGAAGTTGCTGTGGCATGCTTTGAGCTGAAGTGCTGTGGCATGTATGAATGGTTATGAAGTTGCTGTGGCATGCTTATGAATGGTTATGAAGTTGCTGTGGCATGCTTATGAATGGCTATGAAGTTGCTGTGGCATGCTTATGAATGGCTATGAAGTTGCTGTGGCATGCTTATGAATGGTTATGAAGTTGCTGTGGCATGCTTATGAATGGTTATGAAGTTGCTGTCGAATGCTTATGAAGGCTATGAAGTTGCTGTGGCATGCTTATGAATGGCTATGAAGTTGCTGTGCATGCTTATGAATGGTATGTGTGGCTGCTATAAATGGTTGAGTGCTGTGGCATGCTTAATGTATGAAGTGCGGGGATGTTTATGAAGGTAAGTGCTGTCGAATGCTAGAGGGGTGCGTATGCGGCCGTTCACAGTCACATGGTCAGTAGCTTGGATTGCTGAAGTGAGCTGCTGGGACTGAACACTTGACCTCAAGTCACTTTTTCAATCTTGCATGCATTAATTGACCATTATTCTCTGTGGAGGTTTTCAACTGTTATGTTCTCCTCCGGTTTTATTGGAGAGCTGTCTGAAGGAGGAGTGTGTGTGTGTGTGTGTGTGTGCATGCATGCGTGTGTGTGTGTGTGTGTGTGTGTGCGTACGAGCGTGCGTGCGTGCGTGTGTGCATGTGCGTGTGTTTGAAAATGGCTTTTCCCTGTGCTGCCTGTGGGATGGACTGTGTGTGTTCAGAGTGCATGATGGGATATCTCTCTCCAGCACCTCAGGTTGCCTGCATTGCCTGCCTCATATGTAGAAGATACAGAGCAGAGCACATTTGTGTGAGGGGGTGGGGTGGGGGGGGGGGTTATTATTTAATAAATTGATCTCATTTGTGCCACACGGTGACCATATGGCAGCGCAAATTCAGAAGTTTATTCGCAGGAGTGCTGTTTAGCGGGTTGGCTTCCCAGCAGCCTTTGCTTCATTTTTAACGTGTGGCGGTAATGAATGCACAGCAGGTGCAGTTCACCGGCTGTGGGGAGGTACGGGATACAGGGGGACCGGCATGGCACTAGCCACTTTCGGCTGAAATGTGGGAAATCCAGGCTGATACGCGACTGTGGCCAGCCCTGTTAGCATGACCGGGTTCAGCTGATGCTAATGGTCTTACACTGCATTAGCGGTGTCGCTGCACTCTTGAGCATTATGTTTCTACAAGTCAGATAAAAATAAGAAATAATACAGAACCGTAATTCTGAGATGCTTTTGGCAGTGGATGGCAATGATGGCAGTGCTATAATCTCCGTACCCCGCTCCAGAGCAGATCGGTGCTGCCTCGCCACGCCCCCCCCCCCTGTTTGAAGTGCGTTTGAGGCCACATCCCGGGAGGAAGTCGAAACTCCAGACTCAGACGCGGCTCTTCACGTGCACTCACATGCCCTCGTGCACTTGCTTGGCCCGGCAGAGAACCGCGGTTAAGCTCACCAGCACCGCCATACGTCCCTCAGAACTCCGCCTTCCGGAGAGGCCTGTCTTTGACTTTGAGTCACAGAGGCTGGCTGTCCTTTCTGCCCTTTGTGATGTCACAGAGGCTGGGCCTGTCCTTTCTGCCCTTTGTGATGTCACAGAGGCTGGGCCTGTCCTTTCTGGACCTTTGTGAGGTCACAGAGGCTGGGCCTGTCCTTTCTGCCCTTTGTGATGTCACAGAGGCTGGGCCTGTCCTTTCTGCCCTTTGTGATGTCACAGAGGCTGGGCCTGTCCTTTCTGCCCTTTGTGATGTCACAGTGGCTGGTCCGTCCTTTCTGCCCTTTGTGAGGTCACAGAGGCTGGGCCAATCCCAAGCCGCTTTTCAAGTCTTCCACAGCGAAATCACAGGAAAGTAACTTTTTTTTTTTTTGGAAACTGGAACGAGCGCTGCTGCTCCCCCACCCCCCGAAAGATGGGTTTCTGGCAGAGAACCCGGGCGCGTCGCTGTGCTCATGAATATTCAGCAGGCAGCGGGGCCCCGTGAGGTGCCGGCGTGCTGAATGACTGCCGGTAGGAGTGGCTCAACACGTGTCAGCAGGGATGAGCATCTGATCCAGACAAGGAGCAGGCTCACCGTTCGATGAATATTCATAATAATATCTGCCGCTGCTGAGCCTCTTCCTGTTCACTCGTGCAAATAATAACAGGGCCACGGCAGGGGAATGTTAAATACGTACAGTCCCGCGTACACGTGTCTGAGAGCGCTGAATCAACAGTGTGCAGAAATCCTCCCCTAATTATGGATTATTTAATATGTGTGTGGTTCAGTAATGTATCAGATCCTCATACATTTTTATTTTAAATTATGATGTTAAAAACCCCAATGGAAAGAAACCTGTGAGGATTGAATTTGTACAGGAATGGGCTGAAAGCACAGCTGCTGTGTGTGTGTGTGTGTGTGTGTCTGACTGTGTCGTACTGTCCATTGCGAATGATGATAAGCGTGTGCGTGCATGGAGTGAGCATGTTGTGGTGTGTATGTGCGTGGGTGTGTGGTGTAGCGCGTGTTTTTGTGTGTGTGTGTGTGCGCGTGTGTGTGTGTGGTGTGTGTGTGTGTGCGCGTGTGTGTGTGTGCGCGTGTGTGTGTGTGTGCGTGTGAAGTGCGGCGTCATGGACAGACGGTCAGCGGACGTGGCCTCGCCTCTCTCCCCAGCGAGGGCCGGACCGGCGGGCGAACGGGATGCCGTCCCTCCAGGGCCGCGGGACATCACATGCCCCCCCCCCCCCCCCATATCGCTGCAGCTAAGAATAGCGGCCTGTCGCGGGTGACACATTCCCCGCTGGGCTCTCGCTGAAAAGGGTACGCATGCCCCACCGTTCACATTCCGTACCTGCTCCCTCTCACACGCCACCCCACACACCACCACCACCACGCACGCACCACACACACACGTACACACACACGCACACACACACACGCACACACACACACACGCTGCTCCGGGGCTGGCCCCCGACCGGACGCCATGACATCATCCACGCGCCCCTCCGCCAGGGGCAGGGTTTATCTGAGTCCAGCGGGGGCCAAGGGTACTGTGTCACTGTACCGCGCCCTGTGTGAGTCGCCTTCACGATTTAACAGTTAGCGAGTAAATAAGTGCCCGAAACGTTAGCATGCTAAAGATGCTGAATTTGCATATCGTTTCGGGGAGTCGAGCAGCACGCACTCTTTCCCCTGGCGGCCGACAGTGAAAAGCGATTCACGTCCAGCGCTTTCTGCTTCACGAGGGGTTGGAGCACGGGGACCCGACGCGACGCGCACGCCTGCTACCGTTAGCGGCTACCGCTAGCGTCAGCGCCGTCAGGGTGGCGCGCTGCGGGTGATGTCATTCACATTGCTCTGTTTCCGAGAGGGAGATAAGTGCCCTCCACATTGGCCGAGTCATTTAAGGTTTTGCTGCAATTTTTTATTATGTTTTTCCCCCTCTCACCCACATGGAGAAAACTTTGATTCTCATTTCTGGGGGGCTGTCCAAACCCACCCCCCCCACCCCCCCACCCAAAAAAATAAAATAAATAAAATACATTTTTAAAAATTCTATCTTTTCACGGAGGCTGTGTCATTGAGTGCAGATTACTGCTGGCCGGTGAGGGAGAAGAGACCGTCACACTTTATTATCCAGACCGCTTAGAGCCGGGCTTTAGAGCGGGGAAGAACTGACCCAAAATCCCGCCCTCGATCTGAGGATAGCGACTTCACAGCTGAGTGGCGGGGGATTAGCCTGGCTGGCGGCCGCGGTTAGTGCTTCTGTGGGAATGTGGCTCTCTAGTGGCCGCTAACGGAACTGCAACAGCTCTCTGTTCCTCCCGGGATACGAAGTTATCAGGCAGTAGTTTGAAATCGCGGTTAGTTTCCTATTTTAAGGTTAAGTCGGTGATCAGGGAAGTCTGATATAATGGGGAAATTTAGACCGTGTCAGGGCGCAGTACTCCTGACCTGTCTATGGCACTTATGTATATTGCAGCTCAAAAAAAAACAAATTATTCATAAGCAAACTAAAAGGTTCAAATATAAAAAATAAATGAATTATAGAAATGTATAGGGGAAATTAGCACCGTTTTATAAATGATCTGTTTAGAAATTATGTTGTGCTTATGCATGTTTTATGTGGGTGTTCTGCATGATTTATGCAGCTGCATATTTCTATATTTGCAGGGTTTTTCCTGCGTAGGTCATTCCGGAGTGGCCGCCTCGATAATTTTCCGCGCCACACTGACAAAAAAGTGACCGGCGTCGGCAGTAATAAAGCCCGTTTCAAAAGCGTTCAAAAGCACGCGCCCGATTACTGACATTTGAACATGTAAGAGCAGAACTATTAATACACCTCTCAGTCAAGGCGATGACGACTGTGCTGCTGTAAGACACTGTGAAGCTTATGACATCTACGCCGCAGCAAGATGTCTTTGGTCGCCGGTTTGTATTTACAAACTTCTTCCTACCAAAACAAAAAGCAAGTCCTTATTGTGATGTGTGAGACGATTAGAATTCCGGCGATTTCCGGAATTTAGAATTTGGAGTGTATCCACTTACTGTGTGATGCTAAATACAAAAAACGTGTGTTTGTAAATCTGTGGATTGCCGCTTGCTCAATTAAACAACATAATACGGCTACAGCAGATGAAAATGTGTGTGTGTTATCAGTACTCTTTTTGAAAAAAAACATAATTTTCCGAAACTTTGTGAACATGATGAATTACTGTTTTATTTTTAGAATAAACTAAAAACTATTATAAAACAAAATATTCTAAATTCTTTACATACTGATGCTTATTTTATTTGATGGTGGGTTATTTGCAAATGTATGTTGTGATAGAAACAAATTTAGAAACGTCAGACGTACTTAATATAAAGAAGCACCTGCGAATAACTGTTCATGTTCTTTGGAAAATGTAACTATTCTGATTCATGGATGTAATGAATACACACATTTAAAGTTCTGGGAAACTCACATATAAGTGTGCTTATCTGTTGTTTTGCTTTGACGTAAGGTGCGGTCCATTTTCACTTCTGGAAATGAGCTGGCAGTCTTTGTCTAAATTAAATTCTTCAACCCCGTTGAGACTACCTTAGGGGTATTTCACAAAGCGGGATTAAGGATTTAGCTGGCTAACTTTCGTGAGTGTTCTGAAATAACTCTGGCCTTCGTCCAATCAGATTTCGTCCAACTGAAAATACTTCCAAAAGTTAGCCGGCTAACTCCTTTATCTCCCGTTGTGAAATATGCCTGGGGTTAAATGAAGGAAATGGCTTTATTATTGCACTACTGTACAGTACAAGGAGACAATGAGGGGAAACTGTTGGAATTACAGCCCAAGGGTATCAGTAATCCCAGAGTACATTCACTGCCCTTCTGTAATTGATACACAAGCAGCATTTGCAAGAACATTCCGTCCGTACTTTGCAGGCTTCCTTTGTAAACTTCAGTAACGGGACGACGATCGTGCATATCTCACCTCCCTGTTTTTTTCGCCTGTACCGCATCCCCAGCTTCCTCCCCCCGATGCTGTGATGGAGTGGTGCTGAGGTGGTCATCATGACATCAGAATGACACCGCGACCGATGGCGTTGGTTTTAGGGAGGGTGAGGGGAAACCATGCAAGGTGGTGTCACACTGCTGTTACGGTGTTTGAGGAGAGTCCCGTCGTTAGGGTGTGTACCCGCACCCACCCGTTCAGTTCTGACTGTCCCAACGGTGCTGTGAAGACCAGCTCACAGGTGTGTGAACACACGATCTGCTCAATGTGGAGGATTGTTAAATGGTAAATGGACTGCATTTATATAGCACTTTTATCCAAAGCGCTTTACAATTGATGCCTCTCATTCGCCAGAGCAGTTAGGGATTAGGTGTCTTGTCAACGACACTTTGACACGCCCAGGCCAGGGTTTGAACTGGCAACTCTCCGACTGCCAGACAATCGGTCTTACCTCCTGAGCTATGTCGCCCCAATACATACATACATACATACATACATACGCAGCATCAGTGTGTGGGATAGCCTGCCAGGTCACGTAGTGGAGGTAGAAACTCTGGGGATTTTCAAAACCAGGCCTGATATGCTGTTAGATACTGTGTAGCCTGCAGGTAATCAGAGCACTAATTTAGTCAGTGCTCGTTGTCGGGCACTGTTGGGCTGCATGGCCTGTTCTCAGCGTTGCTATGTCATGCTATGTAATAGCTGTGTCGATCAGTACACACTTAACGATGATGACTTGATCGACTGCAGAAGAATGCAAACCTGTTGGGTGGATCAGACTTGGTGTAGGGCAGACAGTCAGCCTGACACATGATGCCTGAACACGGAGGGGCACTGGAACTGTTGGATTACAGGGTCATGTAAGGTTTTGAGCCGTTTTATTAGCTGCTGAGTTATGAAGCTGTGACAGTAGAGAGAGCTGGGGGGGGGGGGGTCCCGTGGACGTGCAGGGTCTCTGTGTGCCTCAGCTGCTGTTCAAACACGCGCTCCGTGTTCTGCACTGACAGGATAGCGGCGTGCTACCACAAGCATGTCCGCCGGTCTGTGATGCAGCACTGACAGTGGGATAGCGGCGTGCTACCACAAGCATGTCCGCCGGTCTGTGATGCAGCACTGACAGTGGGATAGCGGCGTGCTACCACAAGCATGTCCGCCGGTCTGTGATGCAGCACTGACAGTGGGATAGCACCGTGCTAACACAAGCATGTCCGCTGGTCTGTGATGCAGCACTGACAGTGGGATAGCGGCGTGCTAACTCAAGCATGTCCGCTGGTCTGTGATGCAGCACTGACGGTGGGATAGCGCCATGCTAACACAAGCATGTCCGCTGGTCTGTGATGCAGCACTGACAGTGGGATAGCGGCGTGCTAACACAAGCATGTCCGCTGGTCTGTGATGCAGCACTGACAGTGGGATAGCGCTGTGCTAACACAAGCATGTCCGCTGGTCTGTGATGCAGCACTGACAGTGGTATAGCGGCGTGCTAACACAAGCATGTCCGCTGGTCTGTGATGCAGCACTGACAGTGGGATAGCGCCGTGCTAACACAAGCATGTCCGCCGGTCTGTGATGCAGCACTGACGGTGGGATAGCGCCGTGCTAACACAAGCATGTCCGCTGGTCTGTGATGCAGCACTGACGGTGGGATAGCGCCGTGCTAACACAAGCATGTCCGCCGGTCTGTGATGCAGCACTGACGGTGGGATAGCGCCGTGCTAACACAAGCATGTCCGCTGGTCTGTGATGCAGCACTGACAGGATAGCGGCGTGCTAACACAAGCATGTCCGCCGGTCTGTGATGCAGCACTGACAGTGGTATAGCGGCGTGCTAACTCAAGCATGTCCGCTGGTCTGTGATGCAGGACTGACAGTGGTATAGCGGCGTGCTAACACAAGCATGTCCACTGGTCTGTGATGCAGCACTGACGGTGGGATAGCGTCGTGCTAACACAAGCATGTCCGCTGGTCTGTGATGCAGCACTGACAGTAAAGGATGCGTCGTGGCTAACACAGCATGTCCGTGTCTTGATCCACTGTACGTGGATGCGCGTGCTACCAAGCATGTCCGCTGCTGGATGCACACTGACAGTGGTCTAGCGCTCTAACACAAGCCTGCCCGCTGTCTGTGATGTCACGCACTGACGGGTCGCTCTGTGCTACACAGCATGTCCGCGGTCTGTGATGCAGCACTGCGTGGATACGGCTCCATGCTAACACAAGCATGTCCGCTGGTCTGTGATGCAGCACTGACAGTGGGATTGCACCGTGCTAACACAAGCATGTCCGCTGGTCTGTGATGCAGCACTGACAGTGGGATAGCGTCGTGCTAACACAAGCATGTCCGCTGTTCTGTGGTGTATGCCAAATGCCTGTAATGTATGGTGATCGTTAAAGGAGCCGTCTGCTGGCTCTCCATCGCACTGCGCTGTGTTTGCTCTCCGCTTCGTCTGCAGGGTCGTACCGACGTACGCTGCCGCTGCACACTGAAACATGGCTTCTGCTGCAGTGCTGAGAATCATATTAATCCTGCCGCCGTTTTCTGTGTGATGTCCCATCAGGCACCGGGACGAGTCCGGCTCCTGTGAGCTCAGCGCTACCTGGCTTCTGCAGGTGAGTGAAGAGTTCCCTGGTGAAACGGCCCAGCTGCACAGCGTGCCAGATTCCTGGAGCAGGAGTCCCAGGTGGGGTCCTGACACAGGTTGGGGAGTTCTGCAGCAGGAGTCCCAGGTGGGGTCCTGACACAGGTTGGGGAGTTCTGGAGCAGGAGTCCCAGGTGGGGTCCTGACACAGGTTGGGGAGTTCTGGAGCAGGAGCCCCAGGTGGGGTCCTGACACAGGTTGGGGCACCTCTGCCTGCCCCCATCGAGCAGATTCCAGGCCCTCAGTCACCTGCCCAGGCCACTTCCTCTTCCCCCCCGACCCACCTTAGAGTCAAATAAAATGAAATAGGGCATGCTGGTAATAATATATAGTTAAAAATACAATAAACCTGTTTGTTGCCTCACCTTTAATGTTCCAAATCCTGGGCCAGAATCAGTATTTGATATTCTGCCTACTCCCCCCGACTTTAAAATGAGAAATATGTTTTTCAGTTTTTTTTTTTTGCATGCGAACATCAGCTGTTAGTTTTACTAACTGAACATGATTCTGCAGTGAACCCGCATAACAACGTGCGATTCTTTCGAAGAAAGTGGATTAAGCGCTGACCTAAAACTGAGTAATAACTCACGGGTCTGATCGGCGTCGCAGGACTCCGTCTGTGGTCCTGCGGGGCTGTCGGGCTGCCGTCAGCTTTATTGGACACGTTTAGTGACACCGAGCTTCTTTTAATCAGAGATTAAACTGGATGTAAAAGGTTTCTCATCTTTTCAGAAGTGTTGGTGATCCTCTGAATCTCACACAGCTGTCCTGATCTCACCCTGATTACCCAAATAAGCGCTACACTCGATCGGATCAGATTTAGGCTGTTGGTCTGTCCTCAAATGGTGTAAGCGATCTTTGTCCTGTTGCCTGTGTGTGAGATGTAAATCTAATCTAAGCCCTGTTGCATTTTCAAAAGAAACTTATTTTAAAAAATGAACAAGCGTTTTTTTTCTCCCCCATGATCTGTATTCATGTCATCCTGGTTCTATTGATCTTATTCCCAGCGTTGATACTGCCTGGTAACACTTTAAATCTGCTTTTTCTCTTTTCAGTTACAAATGAACACTGTTCAGTTAAAACGTGTGGAGTGAAGCAGGGAGACGACTGAACTCTACTGATCTCTTCCATCAAAGAAACGCCGCCTTTTCCAAAGCAAGACGCACAAGACGTGAGATTCTCCAGCTGATTGGGCCCCTTTTAGATACCTGCACTACAGACGCACTGCACTTCCCTTGTTCGGAAATCTAAGAGAATTACCAACAGCCTCTTCTAGAAAAAAACTTTTTAAAACCCTGAAAAATTCTGCAAAACAATTAAATCTTTATTATTCACTGACATCCTCACTTCTGTCCCCCAACAAATTATATTACATTATTTCAGCCTATTACACATATGGGTAACATTAAATCTTTTAAATAAACTTTTTATGCCCACCAGTAATCTTTTTAATGGTTTAAATAAAGTAGCTTCAAGCACTGCTAGGTCTGTCTCTGCACTGCCACCTGTTTACATGGGTCCTTTCAGTTTAATTGCATTTTGGCTGCTGATATGTGTTTAAATATTTAAGAGATGTTTACCTGAGGACACCTGTGGTTTCTGCTGTTTTGGGCCCATGTCTCCTTCAGCTTGCTGCAGATCAGACTGCCAGACCTGTCACTCATACGTGTCATTTGTCTTTGTTGTCAAACTCTCTCCCCACTGATTGGAAATCAGCTTTGTGTGCTTCCTCTTTTCAGGAGTTGGGCACTGTTCTGGACCCAGTAACTGCCGTCCCATTTCAAAGCTATCAAGACGTAGCAGTGCTGAACTCAAACAAGGCCTGGTAGCCTTTAATTCTGTTCAGGCTGCTCTTAGTGAGCTACACCTGGTCCGTAATGCTTCAGAAGCTACAGGCGTGTTTAAGTATGGTTTAAGTCCCATACTCCAACAGTAGAGGAGATGCAGACTGTCACATGAGAAGGTAAATGCACTGAACAAATGTCATCTCAGAAATGTCCAGGTGTGCAGCCTTGTTCGTGATTTGTGTAAAGTGGAGGTGAGGGTTTCCACCATTCATCTTGCTTCAATCAGCTAAGTAGTGGTATACACTGATGCTGGTTCACTCCATTGTTTTTAACCCTGGAACATTCTCACTGTGTTTGCATTTACTGTTGGGTTTCCTTGCGTGTGTGTGTGTGTGTGTGTGTGTGTCTCAGCTGCCACTTTAGTTCTGCATTAACGTGTCTTTCAAAGAGTGACCTTGACCACTGATTTCAGCACTTAGGCTAGCTTGCAGGGAGTCCAGATCTCCTTATTAAGCTCAGGGTTGGTGAGAATGGTAAATCGTTTTTTTTGAAAAATATAATTGCTTGTTTGTATTTCAAATATAATATGCGTTGCATGCCCCTTGTGTAATTTGTACTTTAGTGCCCCCATCAGAGCAACCTACGCCTCCACCATTTTTATTGCAATTTATAGATACATTTATTTGGGAGGTGAGATAATCTTTTGTTACAGTGTGTATTTCTGTCCTTGGCTAAATTGAATCTGTGATGTCACAGTCAGTCCCAGACAAAGGCTCTCAAATGGAAGCCCAAAGGCAATGGTTTCCAGCTGGTGACATCACAATAGTTGTGAATTCTTTTTGATAATTCAGTAAGGATTCTACACTATTGTGATGTCACTGATTGGAAGCCATTGCCTCTGTCCTCATTTGCTTGGGTCTGTTTTATGGCTACTGTTATATGACGCAAATGCCCTTGTGGAAAAAATATGGCCCTGTGTTGGCCTGGCGACCGGGTGTTTCTTGGGATATGCCAAGACGATTGAAACTTTTAACGAGCACCCTCTGCACCTCTGCTGGGCGAGCGCTTGCTGCCAAGCCGTTGCAGCCTGGGACACGGTGTCCGAGACAGAGTCTCTCCCAGTTTACAGCCCTGCCCCACTGTTCTGTGGACAGCTATCAATTACAGTGCGAGGATTCACATTAAAAGTAGACCCCGCTGTGGCTGCCAAAGCTATGGACTTGGCTCCCTCTGCTCAAAGTCACTGCGGACCTGGGTTATGAACAGGCCTCTGGCAAAGGGCAGAATTCTCAAGTGTATCTGTGAATATTGGCCATGACTTTTAATAGGACTGCAGCAGATTGGCTGACACCCCCCCCCCCCCCCCCCAAGCTTCCATTAGGCCCCACAGTGTATGAGCCCTTCTCTCAACATCGCAGGCCATGGGCCAACCATGCTGAGTATCACCAAAACAGCAGGGGCAATATGCTGCAATGCCACTGGCACAGAGGTATAGATCAGACCCAAAAGTTAGACCCCCTTATTAGATACGATATGATTATGCTGCTTGTTTATTATTAGGTGGGTCTTAACGGTGTGATGAGTGCTCTATTCATAACTACATAACAGCCAAACAACAAACAAACAACGGCTGTAGCATGGTATGCAGCATCTTGTTTTGGCCAGTCGGGACATCAGATAACCATGACCTATCATGCTAAACAATATATAACTTTTTCTTTTCTTTTTTTTGTCTTGTCTAGCTGCCAGTACAGAAAGGAGAATGACCTACTATGGCCAGGATTGCATGTGAGAGATAACACTCATAACACCCCCCCCCCCCCCATCTTTCCAACCTATTCAGGTGTCTAGTGGTTTTCCCATTATGTGCACACCTAACAGGATTTAGGATTTTATTAGGATCCCCATTAGCTAATGCAGAACATCAGATAGTCTTCCTGGGGTCCACACAAAAACATCACAACAGATAAGACACTTACAGACAAAACAACCGCATGAAATAAAAATCAAAAAAGTATAACTAACAATATTCTTTCTCGCAAACAAATTACTATACATATTCTTATTCATATACACTTATATATATTAATATACACTGAATTCATAAACACTGAATATACATACAAAGTGAAACCTTACGACATATACATATTGATATTCCTATACATTAAAAAAGTGTACAAAATGTGGTTACAGGCGTAGGGTCATTAGGTGTTTCTTCACTTGTTTTTTAAAGCTTGCTCTATTGTGTGCTTTAGCAATCTGAGCTGGAAGCGAGTTCCACGCAACCGTGGCTCGATACAGTACTGTGCGATGCTTTGATCGTGTTCTAGGAGCCTGAGTTTGCACAGATTTGAGGCATAGCGCTTGGTTATGGTCACTTTAATGCTTCTCGAAAGCTCCTGTCCTCCTGGAAACTGCGTGTCATATGAAACCAACACCGTTGTGTGAGTCCAGCCAAGCCAGCCCTACATAAGTGCCCTTTCTGCTTCTAACAGGGACACCATCGCCGGAGATCCCCGGCCTGTGAGCCTGTGTGAACTTATCGCATTGTACAGTCGCTATTCTCATACTGGCACATTAACGAGCGAGACGATATCTGGAAGGGGACAGTCCTGGCGATCGCAAGGTTAGAGGGACCCGGTGGTCACATGACCGGGGGGGGCGTGGTCTGGCGGTAACCCTGCCCTTGGATGGGGCAGCAGCTGCATTTTGGGGTGGACCAGGAACTCGTGCGGGGCCACGTCTCGTGCCTAAAAATCCCACAGTTCATTGTGTCAGCTCCTGCCCTGTACACAACACGGCTTCAGATTACACACTCAGTAAAATTAAAATAAAATCAGAGCGTTTTACAGATTTAACAGAAGTAGGTGTGGTTGGCAGTGAAGTATAGTATAATAGTGTAGTGTAGTGTAGTGTAGTGTAGTGTAGTATAGTGTAGTATAGTATAGTATAGTATAATATTGTATAGTGTAGTGTAGTATAGTGTAGTGTAGTGTAGTGTAGTGTAGTGTAGTGTAGTGTAGTGTGGTATGGTATGGTATGGTATGGTATGGTATGGTATAGTGCATGGCGTAACTCTGAGGTTGAAGGCTTTATTCCCATGGAGGACACTGCTGTTGTACTCTTGAGCGTGACATCTTGCCTATAACCAGCTGTATACATGTCTTGCAGTGTTTGCTATAAATATAGTTGAAAGCATATTGCACTTTGGTCAAGCAATTATGCGAAATATGTTAAAACCCTTTAGACATTATTAAACCTCCTGCTGGTTGCTGGAAGTTTAAAAGGAGCATCTATTTACCTGTATTCCTTGACTTTGAGGCCAGTAACATATTTTGTTAATGATCTGCCTGTGTGTTTTCTCCAGTATCTGGAGAGTTGAGGTGCTTAAAATATGTGTGTGACTCAGGTGTGGAAATCCGTAGGTGCAATCCGAAATGTGGTTATAGGATCCTCAGCTTCACCACTGATGGATAGGGAGGCCACAGCGACTCACACAGCTGACATCCTTTTACATACAATCCATCTACACAGCTGGCTAGCCACGTTAGCCCTTGTTGGAAGACAGGGTGTAATTGCCCTGTACTGTTGCCCTGATCAACAGTACAGTGCCAGGGCATCCAGACTTTAACCTGAGAGGCACAAACCCAGCTGCCTGACTGCTGTGGTTCTCTGCACACCCCGATGTCCCAGCTCCCCTTTAACCTTTCTCTCTCTCTTTCTTTTTCTGTCTTTCTGTCTCACTGTCTCTCTCTCCTGACTCTACTCTCTCTCCCTCTTTCTGTCTTTGTTTTTCTCTTTCTATCTCTCTCTCTCTCTATTTTTCTCTCTTTCTCTATTTTTGTCTCTGTCTCCCTCTCTCTCTCTCGAGTCTCTCTACTCTCTTACTTTCCCTTTATCCTCACTCTCTCTTTCTCTCATGCAAAAAGATGCAATCCATCTCCCTCCTGTATGTGGTGAAAAAAGGTAAATTAATCTCTGAGATTTAAGAATCTCCTGCCAGTGGGCAGCAGCTGTATTTATTCAAGTGGAGAGTCTGAAAAGCAGTACCCCCTGACCCCAGAGCCCCCCCACCCCCCCCCCCAGAACCACCCCACCAGGAGAATTCATCATGTTTAATCCATTTGGAGGCAGTCAAAGCTTTGAGAAACAGAAGGGTCACAAAGTGTGTGCAAGCGTGAGTGTGTGTGTCTGAGTGTGATTGTGTGTGTGTGTGTGTGTGTGTGCGTGTGCGTGTGTGCGCCTGTGCGCCTGTGTGTGTGTGTGTGCAGGTGGACGTGCGTTCATGCATGCAGTGCGCGTGTATGTGCACGTGTGGACGGTAGGGCAGGCTGGTGTATGTGCACGTGGGGGCACCTGTAGGTCAGTCTCAGGCACCTGTAAGTCAGTCCCACACACCTGTAGGTCAGTCCCACACACCTGTAGGTCAGTCCCACACACCTGTAGGTCAGTCCCACGCACCTGTAGGTCAGTCCCACGCACCTGTAGATCAGTCCCACGCACCTGTAGGTCAGTCCCACACACCTGTAGGTCAGTCCCACACACCTGTAGGTCAGTCTCAGGCACCTGTAGGTCAGTCCCACACACCTGTAGGTCAGTCCCACGCACCTGTAGATCAGTCCCACGCACCTGTAGGTCAGTCTCAGGCACCTGTAGGTCAGTCCCACGCACCTGTAGATCAGTCCCACACACCTGTAGATCAGTCCACACACCTGTAGGTCAGACTCAGGCACCTGTAGGTCAGTCCCACGCACCTGTAGATCAGTCCCACGCACCTGTAGATCAGTCTCAGGCACCTGTAGATCAGTCCCACACACCTGTAGATCAGTCTCAGGCACCTGTAGGTCAGTCCCACGCACCTGTAGATCAGTCTCACGCACCTGTAGGTCAGTCTCAGGCACCTGTAGATCAGTCCCACGCACCTGTAGGTCAGTCTCAGGCACCTGTAGGTCAGTCCCACGCACCTGTAGATCAGTCCCACGCACCTGTAGGTCAGTCCCACACCTGTAGGTCAGTCCCACACACCTGTAGTCAGTCTCAGGCACCTGTAGGTCAGTCCCCTGCATGCTGACAGTCTCACCATAGAGCCGCAGTTGATTCACCATTCACCTGCATTCCACTGGAACCTCTGCAGTGATTTCACTGTCTTACGCTGACTTCACTCTTGCCTGCAGTGTGATTCACTCATTCACCTGATTCACTGGCCTGTGGTGTGATTCACTCGTTCACCTGATTCGTTGGCCTGCAGTGTGATTCACTCATTCACCTGATTCGTTGGCCTGCAGTGTGATTCACTCATTCACCTGATTCACTGGCCTGCGGTGTGATTCACTCATTCACCTGATTCACTGGCCAGCGGTGTGATTCACTCATTCACCTGATTCACTGGCCTGTGTTGTGATTCACTCATTCACCTGTGGTGTGCTCCACATTGTTCACCTGCCTCCCATCTCAACCTCCTTCTGTTTCAGAGAAGTAAAAATGAACTTCAGGATCCAAGTAGGTATTCGTGTTAAGTGTAATCGGTAAGGCAGGAAGGTTAGTTATTTATTTTGGAGAGCAGCACCCCTGGGGGGGGGGGGGGGGGCGGTGCTGTTCTTTCTGAGGCCCTTAACACATTTCTAATGCAAACGCCGTTCTACTCACTCACAGGATCAGGCTGATAAAAGGACTGAAAGCAGGAAGGAAAAAAAAAAAGCAATTTTGAGACGGCGGCGAACTCTGATCTGCTGCTTATTCCCACAGCCCGCGTGTGACCGGGATTGGATTAGGGATAAGCGGCTCGGCGGGTTGCTGGGGGGGCGGGGGGGGCAGGGGGGGGGCGTAATGAACTTAGCGGCAGAGTCGGTGGTTCGCCGTTCGGCTCGGACGAGACGGATGCAGAGTGTCGTCCCGCCATCTCTGTCCTCCTCTTAACGGGGGGGCGGGGGGGATAACGGCTTGGGAATATTTTCATCGTTTTCAAATTCATAAACCAGCCCGAAGCCTTATTGAGGCGTTAAGAGAAAGTGTGCGAACAGCGGCGCTGAAAAAGTTCGGTGAGGCATCTCGGACTGAACATGGTGCGTAACACCTTTCAGAACGCCCACATAACACCAGTCATAACCAGCGCGAGGATCTCGGATCTTCTTCTGTCGTTCCTTCCAGAGCTTAAAAACCGGGGCTGTTTTGGTTGAGCGCCATCTGCTGGTGGGAGGGAGGGAGGTTGGGTGGAGCTGCTCGGTCAGCTCTATAAACTCATTGCTGAGCCATTCCCAGGGGTGTGCCTTATCATGATGAAAAAAAAAAAGAAAAATGATTGTGTGACAAACGATGCTAAAGCACAGATTAGCTGCAGTGTCAAGGCGCTTGCAGCGTGCATGCGTGGGGTGGAACAGCTCTGCTGTGGACACCTGAACTCCGTCAGAGTAAAGCGCCTGTTCCTGTGTGCTGGGGACCAGGGGACACTGCAGGGGCTAATGCCTAATGCCTGGGTGGTATTGGACACGACTGAGAATAAGAAAAGAACTGAGGACACGTCCAGAGTGTTCGTATTAATAAGATCGGCTACTTTGGGGGGGGGAAAAACCTTTAATTACACCCCTGTCTTCCAGTAATTTGCATATGAGAGTAATCGGTAAATAGCAAAGGTAATTATCTGCCAAGACAGTGGATCTGTACCTGTAAGCACTCCGTCAAAATCCCAGCTTAGATTTTTATCATTTATAATGGAGACAGTTAATTACTGGCTACTTTGTTGAATTAATTTACATTGTTTAAATTGGTTCTCCCGACTTGTCTCGAATATTTTTGTGAGGGCTTGTCAAATCGTAGCTAAGTTAAGTCTGGTCAGTGGCGAATGTGCTCCTGCCGCCAAAAAAAGTGCGAGCAGGTTCGTCCCTGCTGGTCCCCTGGAGTGAGGGTGATTGAGCGCTCTAATTAAACTTACTAATTCATTGTCAGAACCAACTTATCTACCTGCATGATATATCTGCCATTTAATTGGGAAGCACTGTCAAAAGTGCTTCTCAACTCTTATATTGAACACCCCGGCACAATCAGAATAAAGTCCCGTAATTAATTAAAGTGTAATATTCCTCGGGTTATTAAAAAGCCTCTGGTGGGCGATTAAAATGTTAATTAGTGTTCTGTTGGAACAGCTCGCGACCGGCACATATTGTTCTGCGTCATTAAAACAGCCACTTGTGCCTTTTTTCCCCCCACAATTTTAACTGATGCAGTATGATAACATGTCGACTATATGTCTGGTCTAACACAGGTTGCTTTGTGAGCAACAAGGTAAAGCATATTGCAGCACTAATGTGTTTAACTTTAGATTATTAGACATTGGGGTCCATGAAGTATCTTTTCATAGAAGTGTATAATGAGCAAAAGACAAAATGTCTTCAAAAAGAATGTTTTTTTGGGGCTCCTGTTAAGGCACAGTTCCAGTGTGTGGATGGGCCCCATGGTCTGGTATCTGTTAAGGCTCTGTTCCAGTGTGTGGTTGGCCCCATGGTCTGGTATCTGTTAAGGCTCTGTTCCAGTGTGTGGATGGGCCCCATGGTCTGGTATCTGTTAAGGCTCTGTTCCAGTGTGTGGATGGGCCCCATGGTCTGGTATCTGTTAAGGCTCTGTTCCAGTGTGTGGATGGGCCCCATGGTCTGGTATCTGTTAAGGCTCTGTTCCAGTGTGTGGATGGGCCCCGTGCTCTGGTATCTGTTAAGGCTCTGTTCCAGTGTGTGGATGGGCCCCATGGTCTGGTATCTGTTAAGGCTCTGTTCCAGTGTGTGGATGGGCCCCATGGTCTGGTATCTGTTAAAGGGATAGTCCAGCGTTTTGGGAAATCTTATTCATAGTTAGATGATAAGATTGATACCAATTTCATTGTTGTGCATCCAGTACATAAATATTATACAATATCTACGGGCTGTATGCTAACTGTGCTACCTTTGAGAAACAGCAAACTTTGGGCAAATTCATATTTTCCATTTGTGGAAGTGTGTCAGGTTCGGCTAATTGTAACCCAGGACAGATGACCTATTTCAGAGTTTTGCGAGTGCATATATCAGGTCAGAATATAAATACCTCTCATGTGCATGATTTCCATAATTGAGAGTTTATGAAATGCGCTTGTTTCTGAAGACTTCAAGTCGAATGTCCTCTCACATTTATCGTCTTTTCTAAATCACTGGTCGTTCTGAGCCTAAATTAAGGTATGGCCATAAATATTTCTCGTCCACACTGAAAATTTATATATAACAGCAAAATCACAGCAACGATTGTGTGGTGTATGGCCGGTGTAAACTTCCTGAAGTTCTGAATCTGGCCCGATATGACGAGCGGCTGCAGTACATTAGTGCACCACAAGAGGGCAGTACGGTTGAACTAAAGGGGGGCTCTGCACAGCTTCGTACAGCTTAGTGGCTATGTTTGAGCTTCCCCGCATCTCCGTGGTATTACAGCACTTTGGTATTGCTCATGGTAACTTATGTTCTCACATATGAGAGTTGCTGTGGATGAGAGCACAAGTGTAAGCAAGGTAGGCTAATGTAATGCAACGCATCGTAATCCAAGGTCCTGCCAGCGTGTGCCTTTACCCGGTGAATCAATCAGGAATCTCCCGCTCTTCTTTTTCACAAAGTAATTTCCTTTTTCCACAAAACCACAAGTTCATTTCATGCTCCAACTACGGCAATTGAAAATGAAACTACTGTTTTTTTTTCTCGTAGAACCTTCAAATAACACTGCAAGCAGAAGGCTTTTGTATCGGCACCCCATCGGTTCAGAATAATTACCTTTTTTCCAAAAGATGGCTTAAGTTTTATCTTTATCTACTCAAACTTAATCTTATTGATTGTGCCACTTCACTAAAACAAAATAAATCGCCCGTCGTGCCTCTGCAAATGCAGATAGCTCCGCATTCCTGGAAAATCGGTATTCCGCGCCGCTGGCGAGATATTTATTTTAGCCAGCTCTTCCACGGCTGGTCAGTCGCATAAGGCCCTTTGTTTTACCCCAGGGCCTCGCGGTGAGGTTTGTCTTCGTTAGGAGGCTTCGCGCGGAAATGGCCGTAGGCGGCGGTGGCGCTGGTCGCCGGAGCGTTTGATGAATGTTGCTTGCCTGAGCTCCCGCCCTGCCACAACTCCTCTGTTTTCATCTGTCCGCAAAACCGCCACTACATCATCATCCTCCTCCTCCTCCGTCATTTTCCCGTAGCTGTTTTAACCTCTGATGCACGGCTTAATTTACCCGGCTCCTGTTGCTAGTGTGAACCGTCTTAGCGGGGGGAATACCATCCAGGTTATTCTACGGAGAAGAGAAAAAACCGAGTAGCACGCGCTACAGACGTCTAATTCTGCTGACGTGTTCAGAGTACACGCGGGCTGTGGGCAGGAACCACCAGATAATCTGCGTCACTGATCGTGCGCAGTGATGTCTCCGTTAACGCTCTCTCTCGTAGAATCACAGACGCAAAAGCTTATCGGATTTTCGGTTCAATATTTTATGGGAAAGATTCAAATTTCTGTCAATTGTGTAAATCACTATGGCTCTGAATATTCCATTATTGGGTTTTTTTCATTTTGCATTTATTTTCATTATTATCATCATTTTGTATTTGGCTGGTCCTAAATCACACTACTTCAAAGACTGTGACCCATTTAAAAAAATATTCTATTTTCTGTCCCAGGCAAATATTTCAAAGAGGCAGAAAATGGATAAAAACATCCTGAACAGAATAACTGGGTCAGGGACTAATGTAGGCTGAAAAGCCACATAAGGCCACGTGCCCTGTACAGATGAATTAAGGCAACATAAGGTAAGGTAAGGTAAGGTAAGGTCATCTTTATCATCCCCGAGGGGCAATTTGTTGCACAGTCAGCAGTAAATACAAACATCAACAACAACCAACACACACCAATCAACACACAAACAATTCACACAAGAAACATAGAATTACCTAATATTCTGATACTCATTCTGATACTCTATATGATTCTGCTTACTGTGCACAATCGTAACATACACAAACTGAAAGGATGTTTTTGTTGGTAACTTGGTTACACTGGTAACTGGAACCAAAAAGAGTATCTTTTCAAAAAAAAATATTTTGAAAGAATTAGATCTCGGTAATTTAAGAAAATTGGAATCGTCTACTTTGGCTAAATTAGGTCAGCAGCTTTTCCCTTCGCAGGTTCCTGTAGCTGCATTATGCTTGCGTGACTGCCTCTTTCATTACTACAACATTGAAGTAATCGCAAATAAGAGGAAGATTAATCCCGAGGATCTTGGGAATTACACACTTGAGAATGTTTCTATAATAATTCTGAGAATAAAAAATGGCAAATTCTTCTTTTCACCATGCTTTTTGTTAATTAAGAAATTGTCATCATGCATTTGGAATGATAAATGATTCTGGTTTTTTAAAAAAGTCAAAACCTTTTGACTACTCATTTTTTTTCTTTGAAAAGTGTTGCCACGTGCAAGAATGGAGGTTATTTAGCATTGTGAGCTGTGAAGTTCACATTTTAAAAAAAATCATTGGACAGGATAGCTCAGCTGTCCTGCTCCTCACCATTAGATAATTATACCCTGGAAACGTCCGTCTTCCCCCCAATGAGATGCAGACCTCCTTGGAGAGTCGGTGTTGGTTGGCAATTTCCCACCGTAAGATCAGCCTTCCCATTGGTTCCTTCGATCCTGAAGGCGTCCCACAGTCCAAAGACATGCAGGTTTGGTTAACTGGAGACATTTAATTCAGCCAATGATTTCTCCTGGCCAGGCACGTAACCATGTTATTCCACCCAGTCACTTCTCCTGGCCAGCGAAGCGGCCAAGAACTTTATCATTTACTGAGTCTGTTGAGACATGCTTCTGGCCAGTCTAGGTGACTGTTGTCATAACTACAGTGATTGAACTTTTTTTTCCCCCAGGCAGTGAGTTGGCTAAATTGGAGGCTCTGTTTGTGCAAGTACCTTAAAGTTTAGGTTCCACCGAGATTTGAACTCGGATCGCTGGATTCAGAGTCCAGAGTGCTAACCATTACACCATGGAACCATTGTTACAGGTGCAACACGTTATATCGCTGAAGGGAAACTTTACTGCATACAGCGGTATTTGGATCCAGTCAAAGAATGTGGCCCACAGAAGCATGACAGTCACGTGAGAAATGTTGCATTGGCGTTTTGCGCAACTTGAGAGCTTGTCAAACTGACGCACCAGGTTGTCGTGGGGAACCAGGAATGGCTTCAGGGTGACGAGGCACTGGAGTCTGAGTGTTTAGTTAGGGTGTGCTCTCCACGCCATGTAGTTAGGTCACTTGAACGTGGACTATTGAGGCACGTTCTTGTGATCACAGCTCAGTGGGAGGGGGGGGGGGTGTTTCTGTGGGAGAGGGGGCGGGGATGGCGGGGAGGGGGTTGGGGGGGGATGTATCTGCAGCAACACTGTCGTTTTTCAGTGATACCCAAAAAATATCTTCGCTCTCTTTCTGTTTCTTAACAAAAGCATAGCGGGTTTGGCGTTATGAAAGAAGCTAGGCAGCGATGTTGTTTGGGTAAAAGCGTGAGTGACAGGCCCTTTTGTCGCAGGGCTAATTTGGGGCCTGCTGTGGAGCACTCTTCTGTACCAACGTAATCAAAGCTGCGCTATTCTGCATGTTTTCTTTCACAAGAATTTCACATTTACATTTTAAAATCCCTTGCAGTGTTTTTTTTTTTTACATTTTCTTTCCTTCCACAGGATTTTAAGCAACAATGAGAAGGAGGAACTGGAGAATGGGTCGTTGACTGGTCTCCTTGTGCTGGAGAGACTGTGAGGATACTCTGTGCATGTTTACTCCATTCAGTAGTAAGCAGCACACAGCCCAGTTTCAGTTTACAATCTGCGGGGATATGTCTGAAGCACACACACACGTGTGTGTGTGTGTGTGTGTGTGTGTAAAGCCTGCAGCTGGATTTTGTTTAAAATGCTGGTGTCCTGGAAGGCTTGTGCTGTTTCCATCTCTTCTTCTGTAATTTACCCCAGCCACGAAACCATGGCAGCAGCCTGCCAGCACTCCTTCCTGATGAGGGATGCTTTCCCAGTGCATGCTGGGATAGGTCAGATTGGATCCTGTTCGCCTCCGCTCAGTTCAGATGCCAAAAGGCAAAATTAATTAGCGCACTAAAATGTGAACGGCTCCCTTTCCTGTAATGTAAAAATGTAAATCAAATTCCTCTTCTAGCCTTTCTTCAGCTCTCCACAGTGCGGATAATTTATGGGAGTGCTCCAGCGCTAAGGGTATGCAGCCATACTCACAGGGTTAACTTAGCTCTGCCAGTGTTACATCAACTAGCGGTGTTTATGTGAGTCAACTCTATCAGAGCTGAATTTACATTTTGCTTTGTACTTTTTATTCGCTAGGAGAATTTCATTACAGGACCATCTGTTACCTGTAAAGATGACATCAGCATTTTCTGACTGTCTAAAATAATTTTTTCAGATTTTCATTGGAATATTGTTTGAAAAGAAGTAGAAAATTGGAAAAAAAAACTCCTTTCACTCTACCTTCTCAGCTCAGCCCTGATAAGTGTTGTGATTGTCTGTGACTCTTAGTTATGCAAATGAAGGGCCTCATCGTTCTGAAATATATTTGGCCTGGAAGAAAAAAAAGAATAAGTAGAGATATATTATCATGCAGCATATACTGTATGTGTGATTACGATGTTCTTTACTGAACATTCTAATGCTGATGTCACAATCGCCGCTGATAACTGAAAACAGTGGAGTTGTAGAATGCTGACTTTTTTGGAATTGAAAAAAAAAACAAAAAAACATTCCAAAAAACCTACTATTACAGTTAAATACCTGTTAGGTGTCAGTTACATGTCCACGCTAGACGGCTTGAAAAAGTTATTTAAGTTACTGTAGATATAGGTGTAAGGAAACTTGTTCCAGGTCACCTTGTGTGCTTTCTGTCAAACACACTGAACTTGCAACTGCTCTCCTGTCACTGTGACCGTCAATCATCCAGTGCAGAATTGTGCTGACGCAGGGGTTTTCATTCTCCAGAGCTGCACTTTATGGGCTTGCCTCTACCTTTAGGGACTTTTAACACCTAGTCAATAATCTGGATGTACACCAGCATTTTAAAAGAATTATAGTCTCTTTGCTTCTTTTATTTTCATCCGAAATTTATTATTTTACGAATTAAAAATGACCAGTTGTGTTGGTCAGCCGGTCTCCTGTCTTGCATTTGAGGAAGAAGAAACAATCGTACTTTGCAACAAAGACCGTACTGGTCTTTTATATATTTTAAATATTTTGACAAGTGGAACTCTCCCTACCTGTAACTGGCACAACAGCCATTCAAAAACCCATGGGCAGTTATTTTATGTTAAGTGCATGTGGCTCAAGCTCAAAATTGTAATTATTTTTGTGAACGCTCTTCTAAATTTTTTATTACAGTTTATGTAATTGCTCAGTTTAAATCGGACATAAATTGTATTTAACTGGAGCCGCAGAATGGCCTCCACCTCTGGAACAGTAAAACGCTGAGCTGATGGGCAGCCCTGCAGTGTAGGTGTCCATGTAGCACTGTCCCCCCAAAGCGACATTGGGCTGCAGGCTCTTCCTCATATTTATCCTCATCAGTGCAGTCTTTGTCAGCATCACCAAAAACTTAATCTTCACCAGTGTCTTCATCATCATCATCATCATCATCTTACCAATAACTATGTAATCCTGTATTGCTGAGCTGCAATTGCTCAGTATCCTGGCTCTGAGCTGGTGAGGAAGCTGCTCTGAAAACACCTGTTCAGAAGCTCCATGCTTTATTCACCGCTGGCTTCTCCCTTTGAGTATCCTCGAGGTGTCAGGAGTGGACTGTGAGCTGCAGTGGTCTGGAATAGTAGTTCTTGGCAGACACTTAATCTCTTTTTGCCACCACCTGCAGTCCGACATTTCAGTGATTTTTTTCCCCCTATTGAACTTTTTTTAGTGGTAGAAGTAGTCTTTCTCTGGCCGTAGAGGTGGGGTTTAACAGGAACAGATGGTCCGTTTAGAACGGCTTGCTCAGGTGGGGACCTGCACGACCCTCAGCTGTCTCCTGCAAAGCAAATGAAAGGAAACACTTAGAGCTGGAGCTCTCCACCAGCTGCCGTGGGCTCTGAGAGTAATACTCAGATAAATACTGACCTCTAGTGGTAGCCTGCACTCACTGCAATAGACGGTTTATTAGCGGATAACTCCGGGAGGTGCATGTGCTGGTTTTTGCTCCAACCAGTTGTTCTGGCTTAATTTCCTAAACGGCTGTTGGATTCAGCAGAAAAGGCTCTGCCCAAATCCCTGTGTTATTAAGGCTAATAGTTTAAAGTATGTAATTACACTCGCGTTCATTGGTGTATGGCTTTCTCTCTTTTCTTTTCTTCCTCATTAAAGGGTCCGTGTAATTATATCAGCACTTACTGACATCACAGGTAGCGAACTTACTCTCCGAGGTGAAAAACATTATGTTCGCTGCTACAGAACTGGGTTGAAGTTAAAGAGCTTTGGCGTGCTTTATGACAGTATGGATTCTCAGCAAGCAGGCTCATAAAAGCAAAATAAGTCCAGTGTGGAGAAGACGAGGTCTAAAGACCTAAAGGCAGGCAGGTATAGTGTACTAGCTTTGGTCCTACAGCTCTACTCTGGGAGGTCCAGCTCAAATGGCATTACATCATCAGTGACACTGTGAACCCCACACTGTGCCTTATGACTGCATTCCCATCCAACCACTACCCAAACAGCATTACATCATCAGTGACACAAAGAACCTCACACTGTGCCATGTGCCTTATGACCACATTCCCATCCAACCACTACCCAAACAGCATTACATCATCAGTGACACAAAGAACCTCACGCTGTGCCATGTGCCTTATGACCACATTCCCATCCAGCCAATACCCAAACAGCATTAAATCATCAGTGACACAAAGAACCTCACACTGTGCCATGTGACTTTGACTGCATTCCCATCCAGCCAATACCCAAACAGCATTACATCATCAGTGACACAAAGAACCTCACGCTGTGCCATGTGCCTTATGACCACATTCCCATCCAGCCAATACCCAAACAGCATTACATCATCAGTGACACAAAGAACCTCACACTGTGCCATGTGACTTTGACTGCATTCCCATCCAGCCAATACCCAAACAGCATTACATCATCAGTGACACAAAGAACCTCACACTGTGCCATGTGACTTTGACTGCATTCCCATCCAGCCAATACCCAAACAGCATTACATCATCAGTGACACAAAGAACCTCATGCTGTGCCATGTGTCTTATGGCTGCATTCCCATCCAGCTTCTACCCAAACAGCATTACATCATCAGTGACACTGTGAACCCCACCCTGTGCCATGTGACTTTGACTGCATTCCTATCCACCATTCTTTGAAGTGCATTTGCCCTAACAAAGCACACCTGAGATCTTGTTGAGTTGCTAATTAGGAGATTCAGGTGTGCCAAATTAAACTTTAAATGAAAAATGCAAGATGGGAACAGTGTTGGTCACCACTGTTTTACAGCCCTTAGTTCACTTTTGAATCCAAATTCATTTGGAGGTTCCCTGCAGTTTTCCTGTCTGTTGTGGAGCCCTGGTTGTGGAAGGAGATTCCCATGGTGGTTAAGACAGCAGAAACCGGTCCTTAGTTTAGCAGAAGGTATCCTTCACTCTTTCTCTTTGGATTTCCTTTTGAGAAACTACTGTTATAGGTATAGCTGTGTACAGATAGGTTTAGTTGTGTAGCCCCATTTAATTTTGTTTACAATATGAATTGTTGGTTTGTTCAGCAAACTTAGCACATATTATTTATAAATGTATCTGCAAAGTGATTTCAGTGTAATCCGTCAATATATTAAAAGTGGCTCATTAAAAACAGCCTTTGAGATGTAACAACAAAGTGAACTACAAGAGATTATTCGGGTTGAGTTCTGTTAGTAGAACGAGGGGACATAAAAGGAAATTTGCAAAAGGTAAATTCCATACAGACATTAGGAAGATTTTTTCATGTAGAGAGTAGTCAATGTGTGGAATAGCCCGCCAGGTCACATAGTCGAGGCAGAAACTCTGGGGATTTTCAAGACAAGGTTTTATACGGTGTTAGATATTATCTAGTCTGTAGGTAATCAGAGGACTAATTTGGTCACTTTTTTAATTTAATTTTTTACTTTACTTTCGAATCGAAAATAGAATATAAAATCATACTAATTACAGACTTTTATTTTGAATTGGTCACTCTCAAAGCCACCGGAAAAAGAAACTCGTCGATTCGTCGTCCTCACGGAACAGTTGTGTGAGTCCTGCTTTTGCATGCAGAAAGAGGTCGGTTCGTGTGGAATGGGAGTTTTCTGGACGGGTCCAGCGTGCTTGTTTTATTGCCAGTAGAGTCGTCACCTCCGCGTCATATCCGAGACAATATCGAAGGAGTATTTTCATATCTGTAAGATGTCGAACTGCGCTTCTTTTCAGACTCAGCTGGCCTCTATCCTGGAGGTTTTGGCTAAAACAGCCGTAGCAGAAATCACCAAACTAGTTGACGACGGGTCTTCTGCCTTACGTCTGGAAATGTGCAGAAGCCAAAGAGAGAACGAGGCGCTAAAAAGGAAGTTACTGCTGATGGAGCGAGAGCTTAGGACTCTGCGAGGATACGGAGAGGGAACGCCAGATAATTCTCTAAACATCTCCTTTGAAGTTCAGGTTTGCGACGAATTCAGGGAGGTACCAAGACGTAAGTCTCTTTACCGAAAACCAGTTCCGTTGCGTTTGGGGGATATAAATATGAATTCCTTCACTACTTTTAATGGTATGTGTGTGTGCTAGGTAGTTTAAAGTTGTTAGTTCAGTGACGTCACCACAAATGAATCTTCTGTCTTGGGTAATGGAGTGTATCGATACTTTTGCAGAAATTCAAGGTTTGTGTTGTCGCCGTTGTCTTTCCAGAGAATGCAAATCTTTCCACCGAGAGAGTCACGAGGGAGCGGTTTGAAAACTGTGGTTCAGTTTCAATGAAAACGGAAGATGCTCGTTTACAGTCTACGCTCATCAAACGCGAGGTATGTTCAGGTATCCACCACCCAGGGGCCAGTTTCAACCATGCACAACATTAAGCATTAGAGGTCTCTAAGCCTGTAATGCAACCTAAATTAGTCCTATTCTGTTTTGGGGATTGAAGAATGGCAGAGTAAAATTACGGCAGTCTGAAAAAGCAAAAGGGAAGATTACTAGAATTAACCTGTTATTTTACCCTGACGAAAAAGTGCGGAAGGTGATTTCCAGTTTGCTTTTACTGTATCGCCAATGTAAATTACGCAGAACTACTACATACCTCACATAAATGTATCAAACGTTTTGAGTCGATTACAACGGGCTAACAAAGAAAATCCGGAAGAAAATATTCAGCAACCGAATTAAACCGTTTGCATGTTTTGGTACTTAATATGCTGTCCCAGCACGAATGCTTAGCATTTTATAAAACGAATACTAAAGCAAGAAAAGAACAGAAGAGCACACGTTATAATTCCAAGACGTTGGCAGGCCAACGTATAACCAAAAGTAGTCTACTGCGCCGCATAACATACAAGTTTGATTTCAAGTTATTATGAAAATAAATCGGTTTGCGGCTGCATATTTTTTAAAATGGCGGTTGAAATAAAACACTGCAAGTAGTCGACCAATCAGAAATGTTCAGCGCTTGCGCCCCACCCCCAAAGGTTCCAGTGTTTGCACTGAGAAGCTAGCTAGTTCCTAGTTTGGCAGTGGGCTGATTGGCCCAAGGTTCTGTAGGGTAACACATAATTGGCTGTGAAAGAAGAGTAAATGCATTTTTAAAAGTTTTATTTCCCACATTGGTAGCACTGCGCATGAGCACATTTCTTGTTCCTTTCTGTAAAGTAAGACCTTTGCTAAAGGCTTGGATAGCTGGCCATTTGCCAGCGTTCAGAGCTTCAGATGCGCAGAATCTTCACACTTCCTGTTTGTCAGCCTGTAGACGGAGATTGGTCTGAATCTGTGCTTCTCGGCGGGGATTGGCTGAATGTGGACCCAGAGAGGAGCCAGTCACAGGCGGAACAGAAGATCAGTGAGGAGAACGCCTGTGGTAATATCC
This sequence comes from Anguilla rostrata, assembly GCF_018555375.3. Classification (NCBI taxonomy): domain Eukaryota; kingdom Metazoa; phylum Chordata; class Actinopteri; order Anguilliformes; family Anguillidae; genus Anguilla; species Anguilla rostrata. Next base: position 62,170,422 of record NC_057937.1, on the reverse strand, counting down.
TGTAGGGATTAATAATGTTAATTTGAAATGAGTAATTATCGGTTATAGTTGCTAAGGCTATCAAGCCAGTCCACTTAAGTGGTGTGATTGATGGCAGAATTGACAAGGAAATAACCCCTGTTCTGGACTTCTCAAAACTTTCACCTTGTATTGGTCATCATGGCAGTACAGCATAGTTACATGTACCTGTTATGTTGGAATGTGCAGGTAGCTTATTAATACTTTATTGTAATGATGAATGCAAAATGTGAATACAGATGCTCTGCTCCTGTGTTGCTTCCATTTTCTCTGCTTCTCAACCACGGAGCATTTGATTTGGTGACCAGTTTCCGATGCCATTTTACTATAGACAGAGGATCATGTAAATGTGCTGTAATGTAAATGCTGTGGTTGATTTAATGGGAATGTTTTGCACAGGCACATCGCGGGCAGCCGCAGCTGTTGCTGATGGTGGAGAAGGACCCCTCTGTGAGGAGGAGGAGGAGCCCTGGCCTGCGGGAGACCCAGAGAAGGGGCTGCTGGTCGAACCCAAACAGGACCCGGAGGGCCAGCCTCTCACCCCCCCTCCCCCCCTGATGAAGGTGCAGTGCGTGTGGAGCGAAGCGTCCCGCCTGGGAGCGGTTCGGGAGAAACGTGGACGGCGTGGCAGGGGGCGCACGCAAAGAGAAATGCAGGTAGGTGGATGGCAGTCAGTTTGCCAAGACATGCAACCACAGATCCTATAGACCCACCAGATACTCAGCTCCATGGACTGCTCAGTCACCTGAGCAGATTTCAGCTTAAATTAATAATATAAGAACAGTTATTTTAATTTAGTTTCTTCCTCTCTTGTTTAAACTCTTCAATTGTGTTCACTACCAATTTGTGGACTACGTTTTGAGTCACTATATGTTGTTGAAAAATATATGCAACTTAACTGAACCTGATTGAAACATGGGTCAATGACATGACATGCATATTTTTGTGTCCGAGTGCATTATTTTTTTTTTTTATAATTTAATTCATGACATGTATCACTCTATTCTATAAAACCTATTTAGTTTGAATACATTTTCAGTACATTCAAATAATATATTATTTTATGTTTTGGCATCTCAAACCCCCAAAATGTCAGGCATGCAAATGAACAGGCTAAGAAAACTATTAAAAATGGCATTTTAATTATAATGAATTCAAAATAAAATACTATGGCATGATTTTATGTCTGAAACCTTTCAAATAAACCAATAGTTTTAAAGCTGTTAAGATAATTGAAAGACTTTTGCCCAGCAATTTGTATGTTCTCAAATGTGAGGGTGACACAACCATAAACATGGGACATTTATTGTGAAGTGAAGAGGTAATAACAGTAAACAGAATATTGCATCATCAAGAGGACCAAAAGTGACCTTTATGACTGAGTGAAAAGGTTTGTTGATCTCTCTTTAATATTGATACAAATAGCTACTTTCAACTCGTAGGTAGGCTGGTACACTTTCCATGTCAGACGGTACAACCAATGTAAAACTAGGAAAATATTATTTTATCATAAAACTCTTCATTCTATTTAAAAAGTATATGTGAGAACTTGATAGCAAAGGCAAAAGCTAATACAGGCGTCCAAGTAGACGCCTGTATTAATTTGAAATTAGTTGCAAAAGTCAGGTGGCGCAACTGCAAAGAATGTCACTATATGAAATAAATATTATTAAAAAAGTAAAAATGAAATTTAAAAAAATGTTATTTAAAGCTCCAAGATTATCTATTACATTTATAAAATGTTTATTAGTTTTAAGTTAAAGACGTTATACACTTTCAAACCTTTTTCATGATTATAATTTTTAATAATTTTAGATGCCACTATCAAGTAAAGAAAAATCAGCACGACACAGGGAGCGCATTAAAAATGATCCGGCTGCAAGAGAGGCATATCTTGCAAAAAGAAAAGAGAGGTAATACATCCTGATAAACTATAATGCAAGTCTGGATAACGGTTCATTTTGCAGTTATTACTTTTATACATTAAGTCAGACCTTTCAGATTTTTAAATGAGAATGTGCCAGTTTATTTGTTCTCATGTTTTATAGTTATCAGCGAAGGAAGAGAGAGGGAAAAATTGTGAAACCTCCCATCTGCCAGTTGTCCAGAACAGAAAAGGAAAAAGTGAGGCAGCAGTGGAAGCAAGCCCAGAGAAAGCACAGGGAAAGGAAAAGGACTATGGAGGAAATCTTGAATTTCACACCTGAGTCAATGAAATGGGATACTGAAATGGGTATTAGCCCCATACCAGTGTTGAACTAACATTTCAAAATGTTTTCAAATATTTTGTCAAATATTTTATTCAGTATGTAGTTATTATATAGTGTTGCATTCCAGTTGCTATGCATTTAATGTTTTAAAATCTTGGAATACTTTTGATGAATTGCATTTGGATATTTGAAATTACATTTTTCAATGGACTTAAGCTGATGTTTCTTTTTAAGTGTATCAAACTAAAACATGACTTTGTTGTTGTTCACTCACAATCCATTACAGTGTATCTAATCAATCTATTGCACTGTAGCCTATTCACATTCGGCACATAGCGACTGGATCTCGTGATGTATCCTGTTTTTGATCAATTTACTACGTCAATAGAGACTGACTAAAACACTTTTTTGTATTTGAAATAAAAATGCAATTATTCAGCATAATTCCTGTCATTACTAATGTTGTCAAGTGGCCCAACTGATAATCGTCAGGTTGCGCGACCAGGTAAAATATTCATTTAAACCAATAAATGATAGGTTAAAGTGAACAAATGGTTGATAACTATGATGTGAATAGCTATTGTATTGAATGCATTAATTTGTATATTAGTATAATTATGTTTCTGTCTTTAAATGTAAAATTCGGAAGCTAAAGATACTAATAAATACCTGGCCACTAGAACGCAATAATCTTAAATTACTGTAAATACAAAACATATCCACAAAATAACGTGCTAGGCACTGTAGACACTCTAAGGGATACTTGCCAAAGATTTCACTTTGAATAAATAGTAGGAAAATGTAGATATTTTTACAAATATTTGGTTGCGCCACCTGACACTTTTTGGGCGGTGAAGTTAAAAATAGTCAAAAATGAATTTAAACACTTCTGAAATGTTATTTAAGAAACGAGACTTGTTCAAACACAAAAATATGCATTAGATAGTATTTTTTTTAAATACCTTTTTAGAAGCTTTATTTGTCATTGACCCACATCTCAACCTCTCAGTTGAAGTACATTTCGTAAAATAATGAGACCAGAGTGTTCTCTGGTGTGGTTTGATTGACTGAGTTTGATTTGATTGGATTAGCTAGCCCCCCCTGTATGACCTCCCTCTGATCAACAGCAATTCATTACAGGTGGGTCTGGACTTCCCTGATGAGCTGCACTGGGCTTCTGGAAACAAGGTACGCTCACACGCCTGTCTTCTCAGTTTTTGTTCCAGGTGTTGGAGCGCTGAAGTGCTTCTGGAAGTAGTGCAGACAGTCATTGAATGTAAACGAAGCTGTGAGCTCAGACTGTTGAGCTCTGGCATGTACCTTATACACGCCTTTTCTGCTGACATTCATTGTAAGCCCTGGAAACGGGCATCTTTTGATCCGAGCACAGATTCTGTCGACCTGCCAGATACCCAGCTCCATGGTCTTAGCGAGGCCAGCCTCCCTGCCCTTAAAGTTGAAAGGTTCCAATTTATCGTGTTAAATTTCTCCACGAACATTCTGATAAAGTTTTGATCAAGGATTTGTGACGTTAAAAAACTGGTTCATAAACAATGAACACTGTGCCCAAATCGTTTTACTTAGTCCTGGCGGGGTAAAAACAGAGTAAAAACGTCAGTGACGTTCAAATGACCATCTGAATCACGAGAACCCCAGTTGGAGGTGCGCTTTCTGCAAAACATTTTTCCGCCGTTTATCCAATCAACTTTGTGCGTCTGTCTCACAGTCCTTGCTGTGTCAATGCAAGCTTGTCGTTCGCCAGGAGTCGACGGTCTTCCTGAATCTTGAACTCTCGCTTTTCTTCACTCATGGCCAAATGTTGCTTTGCACACACGCGCACTGGACAGAAGAAGATGGCCTCCCGGCTGCCGCACAGTCAAGCAGCCGGAAGGAAGAGGAGAGGCGACGTGTGGAAGCACTTCAGTTTCGACACGACTGAGCAGAAGACCGAGTGTCTCGTGACCGTGGGAGGGAAGCCGTGCGGACATCGGATACGAGGGAAAAATACCACCAATTTAAAAAGACACCTCAGGACACGTCACCCAGAAGTCTACGCCAAGGTAAATGTCAACTTTCACACTTATTAGTTTGTGCCGATGAGCCTTACCATCAGGGTAGCTTATGACATTGTGCCAGTAAAACTGTTGGCTCTGCTTGCTTCAAACATTGAACAAGTAACATTGGTTGTAGACCAGCTAACACGCTGGCTATGCCGTGTGAACTTAAGATTTACGGCAGTACTTTGTGGAATAATCTTAAATGGTGGTTGGTCATCTGGTACGGCAGTGAAAATCCAGTTATAATGGTTTGGCTGGTGATAAATTTGTACTTCGCTGCTGGCTGGCATCAATTGAATAGGCAGTAAAATTGTAATCTAAAATATTTTTATCTTTCAGATTCCAGAAAAGGCGACCACAAAAACGAAATCAGTCCTGCAACGGAGAAGCAGCCAGCAGCCAAACGAGGTGTGTTTTGCGCGTTATCAAAGTACCGCTCAGACGCTAAAGAGCAGCAGGCTAACAAAAGGGCTGTAGCCCTGTGGATAGGGTGCACTGGCCTGCCAGCTGCCACGGTGGTGGTGGTGATAAAGATGATGTACAGATGATGGAGGCTGCTGACAAGACTAACCATAAGGAAGAAAACCGAAATCGACAAGCTTGTGGAGAGGTTTTATGATGACGAAAGCAAAAGATTTAAAGACCAACTTGCAGCAGCAAGCAAAGTAACTGCGGCAGTGTAGTATAACGGCTAAGGAGTTGGTCTTGTCGAAGGTTCGATTCCCCGGTAGGACACTGCCGTTGTACCCTTGAGCAAGGTACTTAACCTGCATTGCTTCAGTATACAGTATATCCAGCTGTATACAATGCAAGTCGCTCTGGATAAGAGCATCTGCTGAATGCCTGTAAACTATGTAAACCAACTGCTTGTCTGGACATTTGGACAGCCAAGGGACCGATTGCATCTTTCATCGCCGTCAGTGCTTGCTACAGAGCTGAACAAAAGCAGAGTCTGGAGAAGATGACAACTCCACACACTGCTAACTCTGTCATGGTGTGTGTTGACCATTGTGTTGAATAATGGGGAATATCGAAAGAGAAGATTCTCTAACTGTGATCACTGATGACGGGAGCAACCTGGTCGCGGGGGCCAAAGTTGGCGTTTCTCAAATTCTGGGCAAGATCATCCTCATTCAGGATAGAACAGTGTTATGGATACAACATTCCAAAAGGGAAGACTGCCCAGAATTAGAGAGATGGTGATGATGCGAGTTTGAGGTTTGCCCCAGGTCAGATTTGAGTCCCGGTGATGGAGAGTTCTCAACGCTTGCGGCAGCCGCCTGTGTTTTCTTGACCCACCAGTAGCGGGAGAAGCCCTTATCAGAAACTCAGTGAAGGCGAAATCCAAGAGCTTTTTTTTCTGAAATCGGGGGAATTTGTCAAATCGTCAACACTAGGAAAAAGAGCTGGACAAGGATGATGAGGAAGATGACACGAAGGAGGCTGTAGACGAGACACCGTTTCCTGGCAAGCGACTCAGACTCAAGCCAACAACAACCTGGTGGTTGTGGTCCAGGGCATCTATTCAGCAGGAGCTAAGGATGGGATGTCATCACAGCACGTAAATGCGAACAGTGGCATCGATGTTTAGGTTTCAGAGTTCAGCTGTCTGTCAGACTGGTACAGAACGACTGCCGTTTGATTTCAAAGCTGCGTCAGTCAGTGTTTTATTTTTTGTGTCGCGTGCATAGAAATTGTGCAAAAAATAAATCGAGTCAAAAAATAATTTTTGGATTGACCCAGTTGCTTTTATGCACACGCTTATGGCATAGAATGGATACTTCTTTTACAGTGTGCTATGTGGAGAGTTAATGCATAGTTAAAATGATGTTCATTTACTGTGCGATCCTCCTTATAGAGTAGAGCGAATCAGAGCAAACGGTTTAAACCATGACCTAAGTCATCAGCTGACTAAATTGTAACTCAAATATGCGACTAAAATTAGACCTAAGTTCCCCTCTCTAAAACACGACTAAAATTAAAATTAACTATTATTACTAAAACAACATGGAAAACCTTTGAAAACGAAAATCAATACCCCTGCCAAAATAAACTGGCACCAGGGCTTCCCACAGCTGTGGATTTACTCTTGGTGGCTTATGGAAATATAAAAATATATATATTTTTAAATTGCTTTAATATGGTTAATGCATTCAGTTTCAAAAAGATAGCTTCATTGGAAATACATTTTCGTCTGTAATTTTGAATTTTCCATCGGTGCGAAAATGCCATTTTTTTGGACCTTGTCTCAGGAACAGTACCCATGACAGGGTACAGATCCGCAGCGAAGGACCCTCTGACCAAGTCAAAAGGTTATTATTTCTCAAATATTTACCCAACCCTGTTCAAAGGGTTGGGTAAAAGTTGAAGTTATTTAAACTGTCAAATTTTTTAGCAAAAATTATAATTTTGATGCGACTAGAAATTTCAGCTTCACCGCGCCTGTTTTTCACCAGTGAGGCGCTTGGTTTTTCTGACAGTGTTAACGTGTTTTAGGACTGGTCTTCATTCCTGGTCCTGGTGGGCCATGGGGTCCTCTGGTTTTTGTTTTCACCTTCATATCGGCAACCAGTTCAGACGCCAAAAAAAAAAAAAAAACCTGTTTATGCGAGTTAACCGTGTAATCGACCAGTTTGTGTGCCGAGACGACAAAAACCAGAATACATGACCTCATAGGCATTTAGCAGACGCTCTTGTTCAGAGTGACTTGCACAACGTTTTACAAACTGCGGCCCACCAGGACCAGCAATTCAGGACTATTTGGGTCTTTTCAGGATTTGGGGAAGTCTGTTTGCTGCAGTTATTGGTCTGTTCCAAGGCAGGGCTCCCCCAATCTCCCAGAATTCTCTGTCAAATCTGATAACCTTGCTCCACAGTTTCATATACACCCCCCCCCCCCCCCCCCCCCAAACTACCAATGCATGCTTTGCTTTACCCCTGATGCACAACATTATCACTGCACTGGCGATATAGCTCAGAGTAGACGATTGTCTGGCAGTCGAGGGTTGCCGTTCAACCCCCTGGCATGTCGAGGTCCTGAGCAAGACACCTAACCCTACTGCTCTGGCGAATGAGAGGCATCAATTGTAAAGCGCTTTGGATAAAAGCGCTATATAAATGCAGTCCATTTACCATTTACCATGTACCATGTATGGTGCACACAACTGTACACTGAACATGTACCTGAAATACTGTAATTGCTGGGAAAGATGGGAAATGTTATCCAAAGCGCTTTACAATTGATTCCTCACATACTCACACATCAACGGTGAAAGGCTGCCATGCAAGGTACCAATCGGCTCATTGGGAGCAATTAGTGGTTAGGTGTCTTGCTCGGGGACACTCCGACACACCCAGGGCAGGGGATCGAACCGGCAACCCTCCAACTGCTAGACTACCGCTCTTACCTCCTGAGCTACGTCGCCCTTTGAAAGAAATATTTGAATGATGAATGTGCATCTTCTGCAATTTATGACTTTCAAAGTATTTCAGTGTAACCTTTAGTTACTATGATTTGTAAAATCTACAACAAATGTCATCGTATGGTTTTTAGAACTTACTTTGGCCGTAGTTGGCTTAAATCAGCTGCCGCAATAAGCCAGCTGTTTTGGAGCACATTGTCCTGTAGGGACTAACTGACTTATTGGGGCAGTTGAGTATGTGTGGAGCTCTGTGTGTGTCCGTCGCTGTCTTGTGCTCTGCCTGCTACAAAGCGACAGGAAAAATGGTTCCCATCCTTCTAGGGTTTGTCGCTCGATGTCCCCTGGAAATTCCATCTTCAGAGCAAGATCCTTTTGACCAAACTGCCCTTAGTTTTTAATCACTGTACAACATGTCTAACTTCAGCATTTTTCTCTTTTTTTTTTGTTTGTCATTTTTACAGATGCATTCAGCCAGCAGAGAGAAAACTGCACGTTATAGAGCTCGGGTTAACAACGATCCCATCGCCAGAGCACAGACATTGGCCAAAAGAAGGGAGAGGTATTGTTTCCATGGATACATTTTGGGGGAGAGAGGTTTTTTTTGTTTTGTTCATTCATAATAAGAATAATTATTGTCATTTGACTCTTTAAAATTGTGAATGTAGGTTACTACATGCTGAACATCACCACAGCCCAACTATAATAATAATGAGGCATGAGAGGTTATGGCATATTGCCGATATGGTCACAGCTGAAGGCTGTTGGGCACAAGGCCTGTGCGGATGGGGTGCTGGTGTCGCATGAATATGGGAACGTTCATTTTGGGGTTGCCTCAGGGGAGAAAAAGTGTGGAAACCACCGCCTTGGAAATAGTGTCAAAGTCTGCAGCCTCTAAATCTGAATTTCATGCCTCGTTGTTGTGATCGCGTCTTGTCTTTTTCCCCGTTTTTAGGTATCAGGTGAGGAGAGCCCAGGGGCTCCTGGACCACCAGCCGATCAGCGCAATGAGCGCCGAGGCGGGGGAGAGGAGGCGGAGCCAGTGGCGACTGGCTCAGAAGAGGAGGCGGGAACGGAACAGGAAGGGCGCGGAGGGCGTCGACCTGACCCCGGCGTCCCTGGAAACGAGCGCCGAGTCGTCGGATGCCTGGACGTACATATGCGCCGCGTTCTGAGCGCCTTCCCGCTAACGTCGCCTCCCGGGGGGGGGCGCCCTACGCGCCGCTCTGCTCGCAAAGGGGGGGGACCAAACCGCTGCTGACCGTTAAAATCGAGAGAACGTGTGTGTGTGTGTGTGTGTGTGTGTAAGGGCGTCGCCGTTGGGCGATCGGGGAGGACTGAAGAGCTCGGCGAGCCGCTAGGAAGGACAGCGGGAGGGGTTGAGGGCAGTTTGCCGTCAAGCAGACTTCCTGCCGCGAGGCCATCAAGGAAATGACATCACAGGAAGGGGAGAGAAATTCAGCTTTGGAGCTTCCCAGGGGACCAGGGATCACCATTCTCTGTGAAGCTCATGAACTTCAGTGGTTACTCGAGGTGTTGCAGTTTAGTAAGCCTCTGGTGCCAAAAAGCAAATTACCCCGTTGAAGCCCATTGAATTGAACTATGAATTTACCCTGGCCAAATTAAATTATTTTGGACAGAACTTTTAAACTCTAACATTTGTACACACTAAACAAATTACTGTTTCCCACAGAAGAAGATAATAAGATTAATTTCATTCCAGTTTGGTCCACATGGTTTTATGTCCCAGTGCACGCACCTGCTTACAGGGGCACACCTGCGCATGAACGAGTACGAGGCTGTGATTGGCTCATCGATGCAGAAACTGATTGAACTGATGGTTGCCAACACACAACCGATTTGTCAGAATACGTTGAGTATTAAACCATCACCTAGGATTACATGAATCTACCATCATTATTGTTTTGATTATGTTGTCGTTTTGATATTACAATTAATATTGCCAATAATGTTATTTACTATAATGTTCTTGTGTCCATTGTTCAATGGTGATTAATCTGATGAATAAATAATTAAAAGTAATAAAGCTGGCATATGTCACTCTTACAGGAAGATTATGCTGATTCCAGTTTATTATTTTGACTACATTATTTTGCTACTAATAGCCTGCTGTTATTAAAAATGTTATTGGTTATATTTCTGTGGTTGCATGACGATGGTGTGGATGATGACAATGGGTAATCCCATTCATGTTCAGCAGTCCGAACGAGCAGTGATTGAGAGCTCACGTAGTAAGGAGGTCTTGTATGGGAAGAAGAGCAGCTCGGTTTTGTTGAGGTTGAGCTTCAGGTGGTGGCTGGCCATCCAGGTGGAGATGTCAACCAGGCAGGAAGATATCTTATTGACCTGTGAGGCCGAGGGGGGGAAGAAAAGAAGAGTTGCGTGCCATCTGCATAACAATGATAGGAGAAGCCATGTGAATTAATAACCGAACCAATAGATTTGGTGTATATGGAGAACAGCAGAGGACCCAGTACAGATCCCTGCGGTACTCCCGTAACAAGGGGATGAGAAGCAGAGGCAGACCCCTTCCAGGTGACCTGGTAGGACCTATCTGCAAGATAGGAAGCGAACCAAGACAGAGCAGTCCCAGCAATGCCCATCTCAGCCAAGGTGGAGAGGAGTATTTTGTGGTTGACCGTGTCGAATGCTGCAGGCAGGTTAAGAATCAGGACAGAGGAGAGGCTCTTGCAGTGGCGCGTGCCTCCATCACAGCCAGGAGCGCAGTCTCTGTTGAGTGCCCAGATCGGAAGCCAGACTGGTAAGGGTCTAGCTCAGTGGTTCTCAAGAAAGGGCCAGTGTGGGTGCAGGCTTTTGTTACAACCAAGCAGTTACACACCTGATTCTACTAATCAACCTTTGGAGTCTTTACTAAGGACCTTGATTACTGGAATCAGGTGTGTAACTGCTTGGTTGGAACAAAAGCCTGCACCCACACCGGCCCTTTCTGGCCCGAGTTGAGAACCACTGAGCTAGCTGGTTGTTCTGATGGAGACCTACACTTTGAATCCCTGCAAGTTGCAAGGTGGGGACATTCTGATAGCGACTCATAATGCTGCATTAAAGCCAATCCAGTCTTCAGTGGAAAAAAAACCTGTTTTACCATATGACTATTGTAGGGGTTCCATGGTGTAACGGTTAGCACTCTGGACTTTGAATCCAGTGATCCGAGTTCAAATCTCGGTGGAACCTGAAATTAACTTTGAAATTGAAATTAACAATTCGTCCTGATTAAACCAGAGTGATGAGTGTGATGGGTACTCCTGCTCCATCGTTGTGCAGCGTCTGGGTGAGTTTGCTCTGTCTTGTGCATCGTGGGCTCAGAATAATTTATTTGAAAAAATGACCAATGCGATTCCTTTGCAACCTTCAATAGCTAGCGTGGACGACAGTAGTGGGAAATATTACAAACCCTTAGATTGCTGGGTTGTTGTTTTAAAGTTAAGACTTGTTGATTTACAAACATATTAAAGAGAACCTCCACTGAAAAAAAAAAATCAACCCGAAACATTACACTAAAATGAGAAATCAAATAGTTTCCCATTGGTATCAATAGTTTTATTGATCTCCCTCTGCCATTGTCATCTGTTTAGGCAGATGTGGGGTTCCATGGTGTAATGGTTAGCACTCTGGACTCTGAATCCAGTGATCCGAGTTCAAATCTCGGTGGAACCTGGGCTTTAGGAACTTGCTGATGCCCAAATAAAATTTTTTCATGAATAACACTGTCACCTAACTGAAATGTGCATGTTCGTCAGAGTGAAAAGTCCTTCTCCAGTATGAGTACACAGAGAAGGCAGTTCCAACAGATTCTCATTCTAGTTTGTTTTCGGTGTTCTGCATGGTCATCGCCACCTCCATGCCTTGTCTTGTATATCATTGAAGGTGGAAACGCTGATCGCTGCTCTTTAAAAACAACCCTCCTTCGAGCCGGATTCAAACCAGCAACCTAAGGATTTCAACGAGGTCCAACTACAGTCCTCCGCGCTACCAACTGAGCTATTGAAGGGCACACAGAGGGGGGTTTGGCATGTTTGGCATGACGGTAAGCATGAAATGTTTCTCATTTCAATTCCATGGTGTTTGCAGCATTAATCCCTTCACAGATGTGTTATAGTCCAAAATGGTAAATTAACAATAGCTCTAATTTGGTTCACGTTTGGAAAAAGTACTCTTGATTTTGACCTACAACAATTCTAAATCGCACATACACTTAGTTTCATGTGAATGCATTCTTACCAATCAACTACCATTACAACAACACCCCAAAGTTTCGACAAGCATATTTTTTGGCACACATTTATGTCTTTACTTTTTACCTTGTCCTTCTGGATTGTTGGCTGTTGATGTGGTGCTGTCTTGTCATGTTGAAGTCATGCCTACTTAATTATTGCGTGTATTATTTGCATAGACTGCTTTGTTGCTGCTTTTGTTTATATTAATCAGATTAACCCACATGGTGAGGGTCTAGCTCAGTGGTTCTCAACTTGGGCCAGAAAGGGCCGGTGTTGTTCCAACCAAGCAGTTACACACCTGATTCTACTAATCAACCTTTGGAGTCTTTACTAAGGACCTTGATTTGTAGAATCAGTGTAACTGCTTGGTTGGAAACAACACCGGCCCTTTCTGGCTCGAGTTGAGAACCACTGGTCTAGCTGGTTGTTCTGATGGAGACCTGCATAGAGGGGAAACTGGAGCTGGTCGCTCACGGTGGGGGCACATGCTTGGGCCGGCCTTCAACCACAGTGGTGAGAACTGACCCAGGAAACCGGGAAAGCTGACTTAACTGTGTAATCAACTGCTTTACCTGATCATCTGCTGTGCTGCTAAAATGCTGAGTCTCAACGAAAGCCAGCAGACCCTGAGGCTCTCCGGGACCACCGGCTCAATGACACACTTTTCTAGCCATTTAAACTTCCATCCATTTTCACATTCCTTCCTGTCTCTCCCCACATTTTAGATGACCTAATTGTTGTTGTAAATGTCTCCATTAGAAACTTGGTTGTATGAATAGCCACTTGACTGTACCGTGAGAGTGCCTATGGGGACCCCTTGAGGATAACCATTGAACTACATGTTGAATCCCTGCAAGTTGCACGGTGGGGACATTCTGATAGCGACTCATAATGCTGCATTAAAGCCAATCCAGTCCTCAGTGCAAAAAAACTTGTTTTACCATATGACTATCGTAGGGGTTCCATGGTGTAACGGTTAGCACTCTGGACTTTGAATCCAGTGATCCGAGTTCAAATCTCGGTGGAACCTGAAATTAACTTTGAAATTGAAATTAATGATTCGTCCTGATTAAACCAAAGTGATGGGTAATGCTCCCTCTGCCACTGTCATCTGTTTAGGCAGATGTGGGGTTCCATGGTGTAATGGTTAGCACTCTGGACTCTGAATCCAGCGATCTGAGTTCAAATCTCGGTGGAACCTGGGCTTTAGGAACTCACTGATGCCCAAATGAAATGTTTTCATGAATAATACTGTCACCTAACTGAAACGTGCATGTTTATCAGAGTAAAACCACCTTCTCCAGTGTAAGTACACAGAGAAGGCAGCGTACAGGCAGTTCCCACGGGTTCTCATTCTAGTTTGTTTCCGGTGTTTGGCACGGTCATCTTCTTGGATATCGTTGAATGTGGAAACGCTGATCATAAATGATCACTGGTCTTTAAAAACAATCCTCCTTCGAGCCGGATTCGAACCAGCGACCTAAGGATTTCAACAAGGTCCAACTACAGTCCTCCGCTCTACCAACTGAGCTATCGAAGGGCACACAGAGGAGTTTTGGCACTATGTTTTATTGGATATCAGTATCAGGACAGTAGTGGGAAGTCTTACAAATCCTTAGGCAGCTGGGTTGAAGGCGTCATTTGAGTGAAAAGTTCATTTGGGATCTTGAGAAAGTATTTCAGTGAAAATGGATGCGCTACAGTCTTTGCCTCAGCTTGGCAGAGGACTCACATGTGGCTCCTCTAATTGGTGTTCATCGGGGACACTGGAGTGTTGAAAGCAGCGTAGAGCCAGGACATGTGGAGAAAGAGCAGGCTCATTAATTAAACTGGCTGGGATAGTCATTCTAGAGATTCATTCTGTGGAACAGCCTGCTTATTAGTGAGACCAAGCTTGAGGTCAGCTTGAGGATGAAGTTAGGTAACAGGTAAAAACACATTCCCTGACCAGGAATCGAACCCGGCCTACGGTGCTCTCCTACCCACTAGATCACCAGGAACGTGAAGGGGTTCTCAAGCACGTAATCTATTGTTAGTATAGTAAGATTTGTAGTAAAGGCTGAAATTCCATTACACTTGCGAAAAAAATCCGTCTTTTATTTTTTATTTTTGCGCCCACTTGATACGTACACCGGAAGTCGTTTCCTTGCTGCGGCTGCTGTCTTCACACCACAGAGTTCCAGCATGACTAGTTTCAACCGTGACTGCCGTGTCTATAATTTGCGAGAAATGTCGACTTGTTCTTCTTTTCAGATTCAAGTGGCATCTGTCATGGAGGTTTTATCTAAAACGGCAGTCGCAGAAATGACTAAACTAGTCGACGACGCGTCTGCTGCCTTACGTCTGGAAATGTGCAGAAGCCAAAGAGAGAACGAGGCGCTAAAAGCTAAGTTACTGCTGATGGAGAGAGAGCTCAGGGCTGCGCGAGGATGCGAAGAGGGAACGCCGGATAATTCTCTTAACATCTCTTTTGAAGTTCACGTTTGCGACGAACTCGAAGCACAAATACGTAAGTTGTACACCTCATTGCATGCGTGCATGTGAAAATGTGTTTTGGAGTCAGTGTTTTTTATTTTTGTTGAGAGGTGGAGCAGTTCGTGTACAGAGCAATATTTCAGTTGTAGGTCTAATGTAGAAGCAAGATGACAAAGTGGTGTTCACGTGCAGTTTATTAATAGTGTGTTTTTCCTTCTATAGCTAAGGTTGCAGGGAAAGGAAATGTCGCCGCAGAGAGAGTCTTTGACGAACGGTTGAGCTCAAGTCCGGCCAAAGATGAGCAGTACGTCCACGTGGAGATGAAAAAAGACGCCCCCGTTGCCTTGGATATAAAGTACGAGGTAAAACCAGTAGAACTCAAGAGACCCTGCATTCGTTTCTATTTATGTTGTATGATTTCAGTCAGGACATATGTGCATATCGGCGTGGTCATTACCAAGCTCACTTGGATAATGTTATTGTTATTGGCCTTGCATTGCCTCACTGGTAAACCGCATTGTGGTCAGGTATCAAGAACACAGCACTACGGAGAAGCAGTCGTTCTAGCTATCTACATTCTGTTAGCATTCTGTTCAACGTTGCTGTTCTTATTTTCATTAACGCAAATTCGCCGTCTCATTTTGCATGCATTACACTGGTGGCCTCCCATTTACTATCATGGACAGTTAAATAGATTTAGAATAGCTTTTAATTATATATCGGTGGTGTTATGAGGGGCTATGGGGCATAATTTTTCGAAATTCGTAGTTACCGTAGCCTGGCGTACAGTAATGCAGATTTTGGTGCACAAATCCTCACCTCAAGACCATTGTAGGGGCTCCATGGTGTAATGATTAGTATGGGGTGTTACGGAACGTAACTGATCCGTGAACCGTACGGATCGCAACCCCGACGGTCCGGAGCGCATGTAAACCGCGGATTCAATGTCTTTATATTTCCATATTTATGTACTCTGCCATCTAACGTTATAGGCCATTATGAAGCTAGCTATGCAGTAACGTTAGCATAACGCCATTTAGCTAACGTTAGTCAATCCGATTAATGTAACCCAAACTGTACCCGTGTATGGAGACATTGAACAAAATTGCTCATTTGCGATAGTAATCATAATTAGCTAGTGAACAACGTTTCACTTCTCAAACGGGCAAGAACTTTCTTCTACAATCCAAAAATGTATTTCCGGAAATTAACATCAACAAGTACTGTGATTTAAAATATCAGTTTCCTTAAATTAACGTATTTTGAATAGCGAGTGTACATATGTGGAACATTAATGTGGTATATTGGCTGTTTGTGGCATTTTAGCTCGCACTTTCCTAAAATTCCATCAATGATAAGATCGGGACTCCGACGGCACCGAAAACCGATAGATTTCACTGAACATTCGACTGTTTACATTTGTGGGGTTCTGATTCAGTGACATCATACTCTTACTTGATTTTACGCCGCGCATTTGTGAATGGTTTAAATGGATTTTGAAAATAGATTTTTGAAAACACGGTGCTACAATCATGATAACGGGATTGAGTGTGCTGTGAAGTTTAGGTAGCAAACAACAAGGCTGAATCCTTCTGACGTAATACAGCAACTATACGCTCCGGTCGCCTGGTTTCACTCAGTGGCCGAACGGAATCGATACAGTTTCAGAAAATATATAACTTTAAAATATTTAATTCAATGTTCTACTGGGACTTTTGCCGTTTATTGAGGGTGTGACAGAAAACTTGATGTATTGAATGTTGTTTTTATTTAAGACCATGTCCAAAAGTTCCTTACGATCCGAACCGTGAGTTTTGTGATCCGTTGCACCCCTAATGGTTAGCACTGGACTCTGAATCCAGCTGTCCAGTGTAAATCTCGGTGGAACCTGAACTTTATGACACCTGGGAAAATGATCGCAGCAAAGTCGTTTCTCATCATCTTGGGCGCAGAGTGAGGGCAACGTTAATTAGCTATGTATTTTATATAACTAAATAATGGTTATCTATGTGAATTTTCCAGCACAACTGAATGTGTGTACTCAAAGAGCTAATGAATATGAAACCTTATGTTGGATTAAGCCTCACTGTGTGTGTGTGTGTGTGTTTAGGCAGAGTAAAATGGCCTGATGAAAAGAGATTATCCACTGACAGTGGTCTAAATCAGTTCCAGTCGGGGTTTTGGTGGGGATTGGCAGGTTCAGAACAAGAAACGCTGCTCTTAAAGGTTTTGATTTGCTGGTGTTCAGACCTACAGGTGTACAGAATCTTCACACTTCCTGTTTGTCAGCCTGTAGACGGGGAGCAGGGTTGGTCTGAATCTGTGCTGCTCAGCGAGGATTGGCTGGAAGAGGACCCAAAGACGAGCCGATCACAGTTGGAACAGAAGATCAGTGAGGAGAATGCCTGTGGTAATTTCCTGTGGGGATTAATAAGGTTATAATTGTAATTGGTAATTACTGGTTGTAGTTGCTAAGGTCATCCATCCAAATCCAGTCAAGTTGTGTCAAATTAGTAATTAAATCCAGTTTTTGAATTCAATATATGTTTATTTTTGTGCAGGCACATCAGGGGCAGCTGCTACTAACAGTGGTGTAGGACCCCTCATTGAGGAGGGGGAGCTGCACATGCAGCCCTGCCCTGCAGGAGACCCAGAGAAGGGGCTGCAAGCCGAACTGAAGCAGGAGCCCGATGGGGAGCCTCTCACCCCTGGACACCCCCTGCCAGGATCTGGAGAGGGGCTGGAGGTCCAGTGCGCGTGGAGCAAGGCCACCAGATCGGGAAAGGTTCAGGAAATGCTCAGACAGCACGGAGGAAGCTCGGAGCCCGGAGGTGCGCGGTCAAACGACCGATTCTCTCCTCGCCATTACAGAGCTTCTCGGAGGCTGCGCTCTGAGAAGAACGAGGGCCCAACGTCACACCTCGAGCAGAAACAAAATGGCCGCCCCGGCAGGGCGCCTGATGCCATTTCGGCAGAGATGGCGGTCCCTCTGGGTTCTCCGGGACAGCGTGCTGGAAGCACCCTGTGTGAGGAGAGTTTCAACACGTCGGCAGCAGCAGAGAGTTGCCAGAGAATCGAGGGACAGGAGGAGTTCATCTGCACGTGCTGCAGGAAGACGTTCCCGGATGCTCTCGAGCTGCAGACGCACGAGGAGGAGCAGCACGGCACAGGGAAACGTTTCGGCTGTTCGGAGAGCGGCAAAGCTTTCGCTTGCTCCAGCGTCCTGGAAAAGCACCAGCGGATTCACAGCAGGAAGAAACCGTTCGCCTGCTCAGGGTGCGACAAAACCTTCTCCCAGTGGCACGTCCTCCAGGCTCACCAGAGCATTCACACAGGGGAGAAACCGCACATCTGCACGGACTGTGGAAAACACTTTCCCTACAAAGGCTACCTTAAGATCCACCAGCGCGTTCACACCAGGGAGAAACCGTTTGTTTGCGCGCAGTGCGGTAAAAGCTTCTCCCAGATTAGCAATCTTAAAACTCACCAGATTACTCACACGGGAGAGAAAGGCTTCTGCTGCACAGTGTGCAATAAGAGATTTGCCCGTCTCTATGATCTTAAGTATCATCAGAGTGTCCATACAGGAGAGAAACCACACAGCTGTGACAAGTGTGGGAAGACCTTTGCCAAACTGAGCAGCCTGAAGACTCACCAAAGGGTCCACACAGGAGAGAAACCGCACAGCTGTGATGAGTGTGGGAAGAGCTTTGCCCAACTGTGCACCCTCAAGTCTCACCAGAGTGTGCACACAGGAGAGAAACCGCACATCTGTGACGAGTGTGGGAAGAGCTTTGCCCATCTGTGCAATCTCAGGACTCACCAAAGGGTCCACACAGGAGAGAAACCGTACGGTTGCACGCTGTGCGGCAAGAGTTTTTCTCAGAATCATGTTCTTCAGAAACACATACTTACTCACTCCTAGTGAGGAGTAAAACTGGGGGGAACATTGAGCAAAATCATTGAATTTACTGCCCCTGCTGGGCAATTAAGTTACACTTACGTGGCACAGAGTAGAACAGTTTGATCACATTTTATACGGTGCTTACTTTATCAGGCCTTTTCTGTTCTGGGATCATCACAGATTCTCATCACATGCTCGGCAATAAATAAGTGAAATTTGTCTTTGATTTTGAGTGTGCTGTACCCTTGTCCTTTGTATTTCTGATTGTTTGTATCTCGATGCACTAATGGGTCTTTTTCGATATATTCAAGAGAATCCGACGTGTTTGTTGCTAGTTTTCTTCAATGGTTGATGTTAAGATGCCTAGATACGATGAAGCAAAAAGACAGTTTGTGATAAATAAATAAAAATATACTCCTTGTAGTAGTGGCGCGGTAGAAATAATATTACTGCATCGAGGTTAGAACGCAAAATCATCACACATCATCCGGCACATTTTAATGTATTAAATTATTCCTCCTGTTCTCAAAATAACTGGCTATGTTGTTGTAACGTTAGTGACGCGACCAGGCCCTGCCCTGAAAATGCGCAGTTGAGGCTGTTTCCCGTTGCTTTCCAGGCTTCACTGCCTGGACGCTCCTCTCCAGCTCCTGTGTACCGACATTAACCCACTGAGCTCTATGATGTAGCCTAATCCTGGCTTGCACGTTTCTGTCTGGGTTGTGCGTGGTGCTGCGTCGACCGAGTTCTTGGTTTTTCCCGAGTAGTGCTGGGAAAAATTAGCAGTCGAAAGAGGAGAGTTTGACCAAACTTTACGATCCAGGATCTCCGTAAAAGACGGTGATCCTAGCGTCGCTGTATTTTGGAGTTTTTGTTTCGGTAGAATAGGGGTTGTTGTCACAGAATTACTGCGGGATATGAAAGTAGGTTTTTGATTATTTTGAAAGGGTCCTGACCGACGACCTGGATGGGTCCACAACGGTGCCCTTTGTTCCTTTTCCTTTTTAGGGAGACTCCTGCAGGTTTCTGCCATGGCAGGTAAAGGGCTGGGAAATATCTCAGTGTCAGATATGGAACAGAATGAAGATGGGGGGGGGGGGATGATCGGAGAAAGGAAGGGAAGTTGGATAAAAGGGGGGGATAAGAAACAAGGTGTGAAGCGAGTCAGAAAGGGAGGTAGCTCGGGACCTGAGTCAGGAGAGACGGGCAGTGAGGGAGCGGAAAGTGAGAAAGATGAAAGTTCAGAGAGGTACAATGTTGTGGTAAGATTTGCTGAGGAGGGAGGAGTTGCGAAAATTAGTCCATTGAAATTGACAAGATCGTTAAAAGATCAGGTTGGGGAAATAAAATCTGCAAGAGTACTCAATGATGGTAATTTGCTGATACGGTGCGCAGATGAAAAGCAAATGAACAAAGTTAAGCAGATGAAAAATGACTGGAAAGTGCAAGGTGGAAAAAATTGTGAGAGTTGGAGAACAGAAAGCCAGAAGAGGGTGTAAAGGAGTGATCACAGGTGTTCCACTGAGTATTTGAGTTGGAGGAGCTTCAGGAAAACTTGAGTGTTAAAAGGATGACAAAGGGAATGGAAAGGAAAAATAGTGAAACGGTCCTGGTGGAGTTTGAAGGTGAGGTGTTGCCAGATGGACTCTATCTGGGATTCCTGAGCTATTTCGTGAGGGCATATGTTCCCAAACCATTGAGATGTTTCAAAAGCCAAAAGTTTGGCCGCATAGCTGAGTTTTGTAAGGAAAGGAGGAGGTGTGCTCAGTGTGGAGGGGATCATGAGTATGGAGAATGTGGAGAAGGGGGTACAACCATAATGTTGCAACTGAGGGGGTTCCCGGTGTGGCATATGGGGGTTGTGCAATAATGAAGCGCGAGGTAGAGGTTCAGCAGGTTAAAGTGAAAAATAAGATTGCTTATGCAGAGGCAGTGATGGTGGTCAAACAGAAGGGGGATCAAAGGGAGTTGTATGTGCAGGAGAAAGGTCAGGTGTAGGGAGGTCAGAGCAACCAGGAAGTGGAAAGATGTGGCTGGACAAGAAAAGGTTGGTGACCTTCATTACAGGGGTGTTCAATACTATAGAGGCGGTCAAGTCAAAAACTGATAGGACACGGCTAATAGTAAGGGACAGATGGAGGAGGAATTGATGGAAGAAAAAGGGTTGATGTGTTTAAATGATGGGAGAGGAACCAGAATTGATGTGAGCACAGGAAATCAGTCTGCCATAGATCTTACCCTTGTCTCAGATGCAGTGGCTGGAAGTAGTGAATGGGAGGTATGGGAGGAAACAACTATAGGGAGTGATCACTGTCCAACAGTATGTACGTTAGATATGAGAACAGAGCTAGTGTCAGGAATAGGAGTGGGAAAATGGATCGTTGGAAAGGCAGAATGGGATAAATTCCTAGATTTAAGTGAACAGAGTATGGTTTTATTTGAGGGGGATGGATAATGGATGTGGATAATTTAAATGATGAATTAAGCTCAGTGATATATACAGCAGCAACAGGGTCAATCCTGGAAGTAAAGGAAGAATGAGGAGGAAAGCAGTTCCATGGTGGACAGAAGACTGCAGTAAGGCAGTGAAGACAAGAAATAAGGCATTCAGAATACTCAAAAATACACATAATTTTCAGCACTTAATTCAGTACAAAAAAGCGCAGGTCCTTGTTAGAAGGACAGTTAGGCGGGCAAAAAGGGCATGTTGGCAATCATTTTGTGATAAAATAGGGGGAACAACTCCGGTAGGAGATGTGTGGGGGATGGTTAAGAGGGTGGGCGGAAGCAGGAGGGAGTGGGATTACCCTGTAATGAAGGGTAATGACGAGACAGCAGTGTCTGGCAAAGATAAGGCTGAGATGATGGTAAAGTAGTTTGTTAATGTTCACAGCTCAGACGACCTTTCAGAGGAAGGGAAGAGGGGTAGAGAACAAACAATGGGGGAGTACCTTGGGGTACGAGGAAGGAAGTGCTCCATTTACTTTGCAGGAGATGAAGAGAGCAATAGATAAATCTGGTGTGACCTCTCCAGGGAAAGAGCAGATGTTATATCATGTTGAAACCTCTCGGAGATATTGGGTTAGGCAAGATTCTGAATCTGTATAACGGAGTGTGGGAGGAGGGGAAGTTGCCAGCAAGGTGGAAGGAGGCGGTAGTGATACCAGTCAGAAAGCCAGGTGAAGATCCAACAAAGCCAACAAGTTACTGTCCTCACATATGTGTAAAATAATGGAACGAATGATAACAGAACGGCTAACTTACTATCTTGAGAGTAAGGGATTAATAGCAAGTTATCAAGGTGGTTTTAGGAGAGGGCGAGGCACAATGGATCCTGTTCCATGTCTGGAGGGTGACGTGAGGAATGCACTAGCGAGTAAGGAGTCTGTCGTAGCAGTGTTTTTTGACATAGAGAAAGCATATGATACGATGTGGAAAGAGGGTCTTTTGATCCAGTTACACATGGTTGGGGTTGAAGGGAGAGTTTTTAATTGGATTAAAGACTTCCTCTTTGGGAGAGCTATTCAAGTGAGAATAGGATCAGAGATGTCTAACAAGTACGCAGTCGATAATGGAACGCCTCAAGGAAGTGAGATTATCCCATTGCTGTTTACTATTATGTTAATGATGTGTTCTCTCGAATAGGACCAGATATGGGGAAATCCCTTTATGCAGATGGCGGAGCTTTATGGAAGAGAAGGGGGAATATGCAACATATTGTAAGAAAGGTGCAGGAGGGAATTAATGAGGTACAGCAATGGGGGTATAAATGGGGTTTTAAGTTTTCTGTTGAGAAGACAAATACAGTATTCTTCGCCAGGGAAATGTGATGTTGAATTTGTATGATAGAAATCTTGAGAGAGTGAGGGCATTTCGGTTTTTGGGGGTTCATTTTGACTCCAGATTAACATGGTCAGAACATATCAATAAGGTAATAAAGTGTAAGGAAGTGATAAATGTTATGAGATGTCTAACAGGGTTGAAGTGGGGAACTGACAAAACGTCTCTAAGGACTATGTATGTGGGCCTGGTTCGTTCTGTTTTTGATTATGGTTGTACTGCTATATGGCTCAGCAGCCAAAACACACTTGGTAAAGCTTGATGTTGTACAAGCACAAGCTCTCAGGATATGTTGTGGGGCTGTCAAGACCTCTCCCATATGTGCGCTGCAGGTTGAGACAGGGGAAATGTCGTTAGAGTTGAGAAGGAAACAACGCTTGGCAAATTTTTGGACTTATTTGAGGGGACATGACAATACCCACCCTACGAAGGGAGTTCTGCAACATTGTTGGGGACATGAAAGGGTCCAGAATTCTAGTTTTGGGTGGGTGGGAAATTCCTTAGCAGAGATGATAGGAGTATATAGAGCAGAATTTAGTCCAGCAGTATTGATCCCTGCAGTGGCTCTGGCTGCTAGTGACACCAATGGTTGATTACTATCTTTTAGAGCTTAAAAGGAAGGAAGGAGGTGAAATTGATTTGGCTAATGCTTTTGTGAATTATGTTGAACATAAATATCCTGGTTTCTTACAGATATATACAGATACACAGGGTCAGTGGATCCGGAAACGGGTAAAGCAGGGCCGGCCTTTGTAGTTCCTAAAAGTAATATTGAAGTATGTAAATGTACACCAGATGATCTGGGAGTATACACAGTGGAAATGTATGTGCTGTTGATGGCATTACAATGGGTGGAAGAGATCAAACCAGATAAGGTAATATTATGTTCTGATTCAAGTTCAGTCCTTAAAAGTATAATAACTTTCAAGTCAAAGTGTTGAGAAGATTTATTGTTTAAAGTTCTCCAAGTGCACAATAGAGTGGTGCAGAAGGGTATTGAAATAAAATGTATGTGGGTTCCAGCACATGTTGGGATCAAGGGAAATGAAGCTATGGATATATTGGAGGCTTTAGCAAATGAGGAGATACAGGTAGCAATTCAAATAAGTAAAGCAGAAGCAAAAGGTGTAATAATCAAGAAAGGGATACAGAAATGGTAGGAGTGGTGGGATAGAGACACACAGTAGGTGGCCGTAATGCAACAATACTGGATGCCGACCGCCGTAAAAAGCTAGAAAGAAGAAGAAGAACTCTTATGGAAAGAGGGGAGGAAACAGAAGAGAAGAGGTTGTAATATCAAGATTAAGAATAGGACACAGCAATTTACGCAGCACACTTCATATTATAGGTAAACATCCAACCGGTCTTTGTGAAATCTGTCAGGTACCAGAAACCTCAGAACACATTATCATTAACTGCAATAAATATAGGTCGGAAAGGAAGGATATGATTGAGGAGATGGGAGGATTGGGGATAACAGGAGCAGGATTGAGGAATGTACTGGAGTGTGGTGCTAGTGGGCAGGGGAGGAGGTTAACTACCTTCGGGGAACGGGACTGTTAATGAAAGTGTGACAGTCAATAAGCTGTAGGAGTTAACTTACTCCGAGAGATGGCAGTGATGCAACTTTCAATGATTGCATCTGCCGGTAAACAACACCGAAGAAGAGGAAGAAGAAGAACTTCGTTTTGGCATCGTTTTCGACCTGCAGTTGATTGTGTATTTTGCCTCCAATAGCTAAGGTTGCAGGGGAAGGAAATGTCGCCGTAGAGAGAGTCTTTGACGGGCTATTGAGCACAAGTCCGGCCGAAGATGAACAGTACGTACCCGTGGAGAAGATGAAGACTGTTACGGATGGCTTGGATATAAAGCACGAGGTAAATTCAACAGAGGGTCAGTGACCCTGTTGAATTTCCTGTTGCTTTCCAGGCTTCACTGCCTGGGCGCTCCTCTCCAGCTCCTGTGTACCGACATTCCGCCACGGTGTTGTGGCCTACAACCCCTATGTGGGCACTAGAACCAATGGTGATAGACCCGGAGTTACTCCATGTTAAGGCAAAGAAGGAAAGTGTGGATTTAGTAAATTAGTTCTATAGTTACAAGGAAAGTAGATACACAGAGTATGTGCCGGTGTTTACGGTCGGATCGAAAGATCCAAAAACAGACAACGCTGGTTCTGCAGTTGCAGTTCCTAGCCATAGAATGGAATCATGCAAACGGACATCAAACTTCCTAAGTGTATATACGGTTGAGTTGTATGCCATTTGGATGGCTTTAGAGTGGGTTGAACAAGTAAAACCTAACAGAGCACTGATTTGTAGTGATTCAGCATCTGCTTTGTACAGCCTAAAGCTAGGTACATCCCGTAATTGCCAACTTGACTTAATATTTGGAATAATGGAAATACATTCACAAGTAATAAAACAAGGAACTGTGGTCACACTCATTTGGGTTCCTGCGCACTTGGGCATTGTGGGAAATGAGAGAGTGGACAAACTAGCCAAAAAAAGCTGTTAAAAAAGAGAACATAGACACCATAATTAATCTTTCAAAATCGGAAGGAAAGGGTATTGCATGGATGGAAATCAATAAAGAGTGGCAGCAGCTCTGGGATCGGGAGATATGAGGAAGACATCTACATGCAATTCAAAACACAGTGGGTAGGGAGAGAAACAGGAGAGGGAGTAGAAAAGAGGAGGTAGTAATGACCAGACTAAGAATAGGACACAGTAACCTGAATGGGACTCATTGTAGGGAAGCATCCAAAAGGACTTTGTGAATATTGTCAGGCACCCAGAAACTGTAGAACATGTACTTGTTAACTGCAGGAAATGTACATCTGAAAGAAAGGACATGATGGAGGGAATGGAAAGGTTAGGGCTGACAGCAGCAGGTTTTAAGGGCATTCTGGAGTGTGGTGGAAGTGGACAAGGCAGGAAGTATCTGGTTAGCATTCTTAAGAGAACTGGATTTATAGGAAAAATCTGACAAATCGGACACTGTAGGAGTTAACTAATTCCAGAAGATGGGAGTAATGCAACACCAAGGATTCAATCTGCCGTTAAACCCCAAAGAAGAAGTAATACATTCCCTTCACTGAACTCTATGGTATGCTCCATGGTTTCACCCGAGTCTACTGTTTGTAGTTCACGTAATTAGCAAGACATGACGACTAGTGCTTCTTTTCAGGTTCAGATGGGCTCCATCATGGAGGTTTTAACTAAAACAGCACTCACAGAGATTACTAAACTAGTCGACGACGCGTCTGCGGCTTTACGATTGGAAATATGCAGAAGCCAAAGAGAGAGCGAGGCGCTAAAATGTAAGTTACTGGTTTTGGAGGGAGAGCTCAGGGCTGCGCGAGGATGCGAAGAGGGAACGCCGAACAGTTCTCTAAACATCGATTTTGAAGTTAAGGTTTGCGACGAATTCAGAGAAGCACACAACTGTAAGTTCCACACCTTATTGCATGGAAATGCACAACATTTCGGCCGTACTTCTAATGTAGACGCAAGATTGCATCGTTTTCGACCTGCAGTTGATTGTGTATTTTGCCTCCAATAGCTACGGTTGCAGGGAAAGGAAATGTCGCCGTAGAGAGAGTCTTTGACGGGCGATTGAGCACAAGTCCGGCCGAAGATGAACAGTACGTACTCGTGGAGAAGAAAAAGATTGTTCCGGATGGCTTGGACATAAAGTACGAGGTAAATTCAATAGAGGTTAAGTGACCCTGCACGAGCTTCCATTTAGGCTATGTCATGGACTTTCATTGTTGATATAAAGACTACACGACCTAAGTTAGTTTCGTTGCACATTCTTTTAGATACCAGCGTTTCTATTTGTATGTCCTTGAAAGCAGTTCCACCGTTTATATTCACCGGCATCCAAGTACAATATAATGAACAGTTAAGTAAACTTAGTTCTTGTTGTCAGTAATCAATTTTCCTTATGTATAAATGGAATGACTTATCCCGTTGGTTGTTAAAATCGCGTTTTGTCTCGTTAATGTTTCACTGATTTTGTAGTTATGATTCGTTGTTTTGATAATAATGCAAATAGCACTGCGCGAAACCCGTGTTTGTATACTTTGTTTTTAGGGTTTCATGGTGTAATGGTTAGCACTCTGGACTCTGAATCCAGTGATCCGAGTTCAAATCTCGGTGGAACCTGTAACTTTGTCTGCGTAATTGTTTAGTCTGCCTGTTTATTTCTGGAACAGTGAAGTGGTGGTTCTTAAGTGCACTATATGTCAATTCTTGGTTTGGGGCTGTTTTTCTTGGTTTGGGCTAGGTTAGTAAAGGGTTATCTTATACAATCGCATTCTGGACAGTTTGGGGAAGGCCCTTTCCTGTTTCAGCATGGCATTACCCCCAGGCACACAGCAAAGTCCATATAGAAATGGTTTTACATTATATGGTTTTGTCGAGAACAGTGTAGAATAACCTGACTGGTCAGCACAGAGCCCTGACCTCAACCCCAACCAGCACCTTTAGGATCAGTTGGAAAGCCAACTGTGAGCCAGGCCCAATCACCCATCACATGTTGTATTCAGCCTTGTGTCTGTGTGTGTGTGGGCACTGTAGTAAAGTGAGGTGATGAAAACATTTGTCCACAGACAGTGGTTCCTGTTGGTGTTTGGGTGGGGGAGAGGCAGGTTCAGAAGAAGAAATGCTGGTCTTAAAGGCTTTGATTTGCTTGTGTTCTTCACACTTCCTGTTTGTCAGCCTGAAGACGGGGAGCAGGATTGGTCAGAATCTGTGCCAGTCAGCAAGGATCGGCTGGAAGAGGACCCAAAGACGAGCCAATCACAGGCAGAACAGGAAATCTTTGAGGAGACTAGCTGTGGTAATATCCTGTGGGGATTAATAATATCTTTGTAATTGGGTTTCACCGGTTGTAGTCGCTAAGGCCATCATGGCTAATCCAGTCATATTATTGTGTCATGTTACCAATTAACAGCAGTTTAGATTTCAAGATAGCTGTATTTTTGCGCAGGCACATCAGAGCCAGCCGTAGCTGCTGCTAACGGTGGTGAAGGACCCCTCTGTGAGGAGAAGGAGGAGCTGCACATGCAGCCCTGCCCTGCAGGAGACCCAGAGAAGGGGCTGCAAGCCGAACTGAAGCAGGAGCCCGACGGGGAGCCTCTCACCCCTGGACACCCCCTGCCAGGATCTGGAGAGGGGCTGGAGGTCCAGTGCGCGTGGAGCAAGGCCACCAGATCGGGAAAGGTTCAGGAAATGCTCCGACAGCACGGAGGAAGCTCGGAGCCCGGAGGTGCACGGTCAAACGACCGATTCTCTCCTCGCCATTACAGAGCTTCTCGGAGGCTGCGCTCTGAGAAGAACGAGGGCCCAACGTCACACCTCGAGCAGGAACAAAATGGCCGCCACGGCGAGGCGCCTGATGCCATTTCGGCAGAGATGGCGGTCCCTCTGGGTTCTCCGGGACAGCGTGCTGGAAGCACCCTGTGCGAGGAGAGTTTCAACACGTCGGCAGAAGCAGAGAGTCGCCAGAGAATCGAGGGACGGGAGGAGTTCATCTGCACGTGCTGCAGGAAGACGTTCCCGGATGCTCTCGAGCTGCAGACGCACGAGGAGGAGCAGCACGGCACGGGGAAACGTTTCGGCTGTTCGGAGAGCAGCAAAGCTTTCGCTTGCTCCAGCATCCTGGAAAAGCACCAGCGGATTAACAGCAAGCGCGGTAAAAGCTTCTCCCAGATCAGCAATCTGAAAACTCACCAGATTACTCACACCAGAGAGAAATGCTTCCGCTGCACGGTGTGCAATAAGAGCTTTGCCTCTCTCAGCGTTCTTAAGCGTCATCAGAGTGGCCACTCAGGAGGGAAACCGCACAGCTGTGACGAGTGTGGGAAGAGCTTTGTCCGTCTCCATGGCCTTAAGTCTCACCAGAGAGTACACACAGGAGAGAAACCGCACAGCTGTGATAAATGTGGGAAGAGCTTTGCCCAACTGGGCAACCTCAAGACTCATCAAAGGGTCCACACAGGAGAGAAACCGCACAGCTGTGATGAATGTGGGAAGAGCTTTGCCCAACTGTGCACCCTCAAGTCTCATCAAAGGGTCCACACAGGAGAGAAACCGCACAGCTGTGATGAATGTGGGAAGAGCTTTGCCCAACTGGGCAACCTCAAGACTCATCAAAGGGTCCACACAGGAGAGAAACCGCACAGCTGTGATGAATGTGGGAAGAGCTTTGCCCAACTGTGCACCCTCAAGTCTCATCAAAGGGTGCACACAGGAGAGAAACCGCACAGCTGTGAGAGTGTGGGATGAGCTTGCCAACTGCCTCAAGCTCACAAGGGTCACACAGGGAGAAAACGCTGTGAGGGAAAGCTTTCCCAACTGACCAACCTCAGGACTCACCAAAGGGTCCACACCAGGGAGAAACCGTTTGTTTGCGCGCAGTGCGGTAAAAGCTTCTCCAAGTTCATCAGTCTTAAAACTCACCAGATTACTCACACCAGAGAGAAATGCTTCCGCTGCACGGTGTGCAGTAAGAGCTTTGCCCGTCTCTATGATCTTAAGCATCATCAGTGTGTCCACACAGGAAAGAAACCACACAGCTGTGACGAGTGTGGGAAGAGCTTTGCCCATCTGAACACCCTCAAGACTCACCAGAGTGTGCACACAGGAGAGAAACCGCACAGCTGTGACGAGTGTGGGAAGAGCTTTTCCCAACTGACCAACCTCAGGACTCACCAAAGGGTCCACACCAGGGAGAAACCGTACGGTTGCACGCTGTGCGGCAAGAGTTTCTCTGACAATCGTGCTGTTAAGAAACACATACTTACTCACTCCTAGTGAGGAGTAAAACTGTAATCTGACGTGTTTGTTGCTAGTTTGCTGCAACGGTTGATGCTAAGATGCGTAGATACAATAAAGCAAAAAGGACAGTTTGTGATAAAAAAATGATGTACTCCTTGTAGTAGTGGTGCGGTAGAAATAATATTACTGCATCGAGGTTAGAACGCAAAATCATCACAAATCATCCGGCACATTTTAATGTATTAAATTATTCCTCATGTTCTCAAAATAACTCGATATAGCCTATTATTGTAATGTTTGTGACGCGACCAGGCCCTGCCGTGAACATGCTCAGTAGAGGCTGTTTCCTGTTGCTTTCCACGCTTCACTGCCTGGGCGCTCCTCTCCAGCTCCTGTGTACCGACATTCCGCCACGGTGTTGTGGCCTACAACCCCTATGTGGGCACTAGAACCGATGGTGATAGACCCGGAGTTACTCCATGTTCAGGCAAAGAAGGAAAGTGTGGATTTAGTAAATTAGTTCTATAGTTACACAGAAAGTAGATACACAGTGTATGTGCCGGTGTTTACGGTCGGATCGAAAGATCCAAAAACAGACAACGCTGGTTCTGCAGTTGCAGTTCCTAGCCATAGAATGGAATCATGCAAACGGACATCAAACTTCCTAAGTGTATATACGGTTGAGTTGTATGCCATTTGGATGGCTTTAGAGTGGGTTGAACAAGTAAAACCTAACAGAGCACTGATTTGTAGTGATTCAGCATCTGCTTTGTACAGCCTAAAGCTAGGTACATCCCGTAATTGCCAACTTGACTTAATATTTGGAATAATGGAAATACATTCACAAGTAATAAAACAAGGAACTGTGGTCACACTCATTTGGGTTCCTGCGCACTTGGGCATTGTGGGAAATGAGAGAGTGGACAAACTAGCCAAAAAAAAACTGTTAAAAAAGAGAACATAGACACCATAATTAATCTTTCAAAATCGGAAGGAAAGGGTATTGCATGGAAGGAAATCAATAAAGAGTGGCAGCAGCTCTGGGATCGGGAGATATGAGGAAGACATCTACATGCAATTCAAAACACAGTGGGTAGGGAGAGAAACAGCAGAGGGAGTAGAAAAGAGGAGGTAGTAATGACCAGACTAAGAATAGGACAAAGTAACTGTAGGAGAATTTTGAGACTCTCCATGAGTGTGATGACGTCACATGTTAAAGTTAAGGTATTCCCATCAATGTTGATCAGACTGTTTCCTCCAAACTCTCAATGCTTCATGATAAAAATTATATACACTCATATATCACATATGTAATCCAATAACTCTATATCAGTCGTTGCAGCAAAGCTTATGGAAACGCAAGAAACCACAGTATCCACTGTAGAAAAAAGGCAAACACAGAAGGTTTTAGAAAAATCATACTTACTCACTCAGCAGAAAACACTAATCGAATAATAATTCCGGCAGATAACACTAACCAAAAGCTAATCATATATTACTAAAAATATAATCCAGAAAAACTAACAAAACGTTATTACCTAATAGAAAATGCTAGAAAACTAATACTTTACAGTGACCCCTGTGTAACCTGAATAAAGTAAAAAAAAAAAAAGTACAGAAAGCAATGTCATTTTTGTCAAGTTGACCTATGAACAGGAAACCACAACTCCATACTGTGCCAAAAAAAACCTTTTTAGGAATATGTTAAAGCGGGGTTGTGGGCGCAATTTGTGTATAAAATGTGTGCAAAACTGACAATCGGGGTTCAATTCTGCTGAATTGATCCGGCTTTGTGCACCTGTGCAATAAAGTCTAAACTTTCTGAAGAGCTTGCTGCTGTTGTGTCTTTTCCCTCGTGAAATTGTTTTCTACAAATTGGCGATTGGCGTGGAAGTCTGTCGGATCCTAGACACGACATAACCTGAATGGGACTCATTGTAGGGTAGCATCCAAATGGACTTTGTGAATATTGTCAGGCACCCAGAAACTGTAGAACATGTACTTGTTAACTGCAGGAAATGTACATCTGAAAGAAAGGACATGATGGAGGGAATGGAAAGGTTAGGGCTGACAGCAGCAGGTTTTAAGGGCATTCTGGAGTGTGGTGGAAGTGGACAAGGCAGGAAGTATCTGGTTAGCTTTCTTAAGAGAACTGGATTTATAGGAAAAATCTGACAAATCGGACACTGTAGGAGTTAACTAATTCCAGAAGGTGGCAGTAATGTAACACCAAGGATTCAAGCTGCCGTTAAACCCCAAAGAAGAAAAAGAAGTATATTCGCTTCACTGAACTCTATGGTATGCTCCATGGTTTCACCCGAGTCTACTGTGTGTAGTTCACGTAATTAGCAAGACATGGCGACTTGTACTTCTTTTCAGGTTCAGATGGGCTCCATCATGGAGGTTTTAACTAAAACAGCACTCGCAGAGATTACTAAACTAGTCAACGACGCGTCTGCGGCTTTACGATTGGAAATATGCAGAAGCCAAAGAGAGAACGAGGCGCTAAAATGTAAGTTACTGGTTATGGAGGGAGAGCTCAGGGCTGCGCGAGGATGCGAAGAGGGAACGCCGGACAGTTCTCTAAACATCGCTTTAGAAGTTAAGGTTTGCGATGAACTCAGAGAAGCACACAACTGTAAGTTCCACACCTTATTGCATATAAATGCACAACATTTCAGTCGTACTTCTAATGTGGACGCAAGATGACATCGTTTTCGACCTGCAGTTGATTGTGTATTTTGCCTCCAATAGCTAAGGTTGCAGGGAAAGGAAATGTCGCCGTAGAGAGAGTCTTTGACGGGGTATTGAGCACAAGTCCGGCGGAAGATGAACAGTACGTACCTGTGGAGAAGATGAAGACTGTTACGGATGCCATGGACATAAAGTACGAGGTAAATGCAACAGAGGTTAAGTGACCCTGCACGAGCTTCCATTTACGTTATGGAATTTCGGTCAGGTCAGGACATACGATAATTAATATCGGCGTGGTCATTACCCAGCTAAAATGTATAACGTAGTTGGCCTTTCAGTGTTGGTAAGAAGACTGCACTATCTGAATCGGTCTCGTTCGATATTCTGTTAGATATCAATGTTCCTGTTCTTATATCCTTGGAAGCTGTTTCACCGTTTATATTCACCGGCATCCAATGCAATATAATGAACACTTAAATAAACTTGGTTCTTTTTTTTTCGTAATCCGTTTTCCATATGTATATATAATGTATAGAATGATTAATCCCGTTGGTTGTTAAAATACCGTTTTGTCACGTTAATGGTTCACTGGTTTTCTAGTTAGGATACGTTGTTTTCGATAATAATGCAAATTGCAATGCGGGAAACATGTTTTCCCATAGCTTGTTGGTATGGTTTTATGATGTAGTTGGTTAGCACTGGACTCTGAAATCGAGTTCAAATCTCGTTGGGACCTGTATCTTTATATCTACCAAATTGTTAAGTCTACCTATTGATTTCTGGCACAGTGAATGCAATGTTTCTTAAGTGCACTAAATTACAACTCTTGGTCTGGGGCTGTTTTTCTTGGTTTGGGTTAGGTTAGTGAAGGGTTTGGGGAAGGCCCTTTCCTGTTTCAGCATGACAATGTCCCGGGCACACAGCAAAGTTCACAGAGAAATGGTTTTGTTGAGAACAGTGTAGATCAGTGGTCTCAAACTCGTTGCCATGGAGGGCCGTGTGCATGCAGGTTTTCATTCCAACCAATTAATGCTGCCTTAATTGAGCCCAATTACTCATTCAGCCATATGCGTTTAACTGCATTGAAGCACAGAATATAAGCGAGTTTTTGTTTAGACAATGCGGGCCACCATAGACGTCAGGTCACCATTATGTGCAGACCCGTATCCCTATTTCAGCGAATAAGTGAATTAATTTTATAATCAAGATATGAGGCTGGAATAAAAACCTGCATACACACGGCCCTCCATGGCACTGAGTTTGAGACCACTGTTGTAGACTAACCTGACTGGTCAGCGCAGAACCCTGACCTCAAACACCTTATGGATCAATTGGAAAGCCAATTGCGAGCCAGGCCTAATCACCCAATCACTGCCCACCATCACTAATGGCGCTTCTCCACCGCCGTGCCGTGCCGGAATCCGTGCTCCCGCTGTGTTTCGCTTTCTCCACTGCCACCTGACCCGTGCCGGGCCACAAGGACCCGTGCAGATTTTAGCTACAGCTCTGGGGTAGGTACTATCCGTGCTGCAATTCGATACTGCAGACCATTGATTGGTCAATGGAAATAGTCACAAATACGCCATCCCATGTTTGTTCACCGGCAGCAACCGCCATTTTTAAATACCACAACGGAAACATAGAGTAACCTTAACTAGCAAATTCTAATTACTTCTGTGAGTTATTTAAAGATGGAAAAAGAAAATTCCTCAGGTTGGACAGTTGCTTCCACTCTCTTTGCATTTTTCAAAATAACTACGGTTAATCCAAAACCAAATGGCGACGAAAGCGTACAGCATAGCTTCGGGTTCCTCCATTGTGTTGTGTTGTGTTGTGTTGTGTTGTTGTGTCTCCTGAATATGTACATCACCACCATGGCGTGCTCCTCAGAAGCTTTCCTCCACTTTACTCCTCCCATGACTCCTCCTACCTTCACGGGTCTGTTGTGTAATGGAGAAGCGCAACAGGCAGCACGGCATGGGTAGGATGCGAATGCTTGCCGTCCTGTACCGCGCCGTGCTGGTCAACGGAGAAGTGCCATAATGCTCTTCTGGCTGAATGCAAGCAAATCCCTGCAGCAATGCTCCAGCATCTAGTATAACGCCTTCCCAGAAAAGTGGAGGTTGCTATTGCAGCAAAGGGTGCTCCATATTAATGCCCATAATTTTGGGTGAGATGTTGGATGTCAGGTGTCCACATGCTTTTGTTCATGTAGTGTAGCATATTGCTGTTCATATAAATATTCAAAAATGAAAAAAAAATAATTTGGCACCATTGAATGTGTATATTTAGTGGCTATTAAACTTGTTCAGAGCTTCAGATTCACAGAATCTTATCACTTCCCGTTTGTCAGCCTGTAGACGGGGAGCAGGATTGGTCAGAATCTGTGCTGCTCAGCGGGGATTGGCTGGAAGAGGACCCAAGGACAAGCCAATCAGAGGCAGAACAGAAGATCTTCGAGGAGACTAGCTGTGGTAATATCCTGTGGGGATTATAGTATGTTACAGACTATATTATAGAAGGTCATCAAGCCAAATCCAGTCAAGTTGTGTCATGTTACCAATTAACAGCAGTTTAGATTTCAAGATTGCTGCATTTTTGCGCAGGCACATCAGGGGCAGCCGTAGCTGCTGCTAACGGTGGTGAAGGACCCCTCTGTGAGGAGGAGGAGCTGCACATGCAGCCCTGCCCTGCAGGAGACCCAGAGAAGGGGCTGCAAGTCAAACTGAGGCAGGAGCCGGAGGGGGAGCGGGAGCGGGAGCGTCCCGACCACGCTGTCCCCCTTTTGGGGTCCGGAGACTTGGGGCTGGAATTGCCCTCGGGAATGGTTTCGGAAGGATGCGGACGGCGTGGAGGAAGAGCCCCGTGCGAGGCGAGTTCCGATGCGTCAGCAGAAGCAGAGAGTCGCTGGGGAATAGAGGGACGGGAGGAGTTCATCTGCACGTGCTGTGGGAAGACGTTTCCGGACGCTCTCGAGCTGCAGACGCACGAGGAGGAGCAGCGCGGCACGTGGAAACGTTTCGGCTGTTCGGAGAGCGGCAAAGCTTTCGCTTGCTCCAGCAGGAAGAAACCATTCGCCTGCTCAGGGAGCGACAAAACCTTCTCCCAGGTATTTGATGTGTTCCATCTCAAGTACACCTGATGCAGTGGGCTGTTCTGTAGGGAAATTACATTCTGTTATGTAGTGCTGAAAATGCCATGCCTTCTGTATTTAAAAAGCGGGAGTTTCTGGTGGGTCTATAGAATCTGCAGAAGATGCTAGCCAGGCTTGTAGTTATAAAGTCACTTGTTTTTTGTTTTTGTTTTTTTTTAACCATTTTTAAGTATTTAATATGCAAATGTGTGTGTCTGTCTTTCCGCCTTTGCTTATTTTATAATGTCTGTGAAATCCTGTTTGTGCATTTGCTTTGAGTGGCTTACAAGTAATATGCAATTTGAGCTTTATTTAGTGATTAGATTCAGTTTTCCCCATGTCAGTAGGTTAGAGCTACAGGCATCAACCAACCAATCGGGATCCAGCGTTTATCTCAACCATAGTGGAAAGAGAAGGAAGTGGTCATGGATGGGCCAAAATGTGCTAAAAGGTTTATCCTCTTCCAAAATGCTAAATGCAGTTTA
This sequence comes from Anguilla rostrata, assembly GCF_018555375.3. Taxonomy (NCBI): domain Eukaryota; kingdom Metazoa; phylum Chordata; class Actinopteri; order Anguilliformes; family Anguillidae; genus Anguilla; species Anguilla rostrata. Next base: position 62,135,146 of record NC_057937.1, on the reverse strand, counting down.
TCTCCCAAAATGGATGCATCAATACTCAAAATTCTGCAGGGGTGTGTTTCTCTGAAGGTGGAGGAGGTGTAAACTACACAAAATAAAATGCAAGCAGCCTCTGTTATATTGGAAATATGAATGCCGTGCATACTTCAGATACATGCATGAGAAATGCAGCGTATCCTTGGAAACAGTCACATGTTACAGTTTTGTGTTTTTTGGGTTACGTTTTTAGTCGGTTTTGTTAGATTCTGGTGTCAGGATTTTGTTTTGTTCTCCTCACACAGTCTCTTTGGGAAGATCCTGGAGAGGAAGACTCCGAAGCCGGCAGTCCAGGCGGCGGGCTCTCGGACGAAGACGCGCGCCCTTTCAGAGCCCCGCCCCCGGGGGCGGACGGTCTCCCGCCGGGCCTGCGGGGGCGGGAGGGGCCGCGGGCCGGCGACGGGCCCGTTCCGGGGGGCCGCGGGGGGCTTCGCGGCAAGCGGCACTACTGCCTCTACTGCCAGAAGGGCTACTGCAAAATCGCCCGGCACCTGGAGGGCGTCCACCTCGGCGAGCCGGAGGTGGCGAGCGCGGTGCGCTTTCCCAAAAACTCCAAAGAGAGGCGCCTGAGGCTGCACCAGCTGCGAAACAGGGGCGACTTCACCCACAACTCCCGAGTGGCCCGGACCGGGGCCGGGGAGCTGGTCGTCTGTCGCAGGTTTGGCCCTAAACGGGAGCTCGGCGACTTCAGGTACTGCCTGCACTGCAAGGGGCTCTTCTCCAAGCTCCTCCTGTGGAAGCACATGAAGAACTGCAAGCTGAAGCCGAAGGAGGTCAGAGACCAGGCCTCCAAGTTCAGACGGGCACGCGCGCAGGCCTGCTGGGCCCTGCCGACGCCCTCGACCCCCAGCGTCAGCGAGGACCTGAAGAGGCTGGTGAGCGGGATGATGGAGGACGACGTTTTTGCCACCGCGAAGGAGGACACCTGTATTCTGAAGCTGGGGGAAGATGTGCTGAGAAGATCGGGAGGCGACGGCAGGAGGTACGAGTACATCAGACACAGGCTCAGGACGGTCGCCAAGCTGCTGGTGGAGGTGAGGAAGAGGACGCCGCTGAGGAAGATGGAGGACCTCTTGACCCCCTCGAACTTTCCTCACGTTGAGTCGGCCGTGAGAGGCCTGGCAGGTTTCGACGAGGAGATGAAGTCGTGCGGGACCCCTTCTCTGGCCCGCCGGCTGAGCTGCGACTTGCAGGGCATCTGCTGCGCGGTGGAGGACGAAGCCTTGGCCGCGGGAAACTCGGACCTGGCGCAGTCCGCTCGCGGCTTCCGGGCGATGCTCCGCGAGAGGTGGGGCGAGCTGGTCCCCTCGGGCGCCCCGGGCCCCGTTTGGGAGGACGAGCCGGCCCCGCCGCTGCAGCTGAGGCTGGTGCGGGACGTGAAGTTGCTGAGCTCGTACCTGGACAGGAAGCTGGAAGGGATGCAGAGCCGGTTCCGGCGGGATCCGACGCGGCGGAGCTACGGGGGCCTCGCCCAGGCCGTTCTGGCGCAAGTCATGCTGTTCAACCGGTGCCCGCGGGGGGCGGTGTCCGCGATGCCGCTGGCGGCGTTCACGTCCCGGGACGCGACCCCGGGCGGACCCCTCGCCGAGGACGACTCCGTTTCCGGGCTGGAGAGGAGGCTGTGCCGGCACTTCGCCCGGCTGGAGCTCCCCGGGAGGGGCGGCGAGAGGGCGCTGGTCCTGCTGAAGCCGGCGGCGGCGGCGGCCCTGGAGCTCCTGGTGCTGAGCCGCGAGGCGTGCGAGGTGCCGCGGGAGAACGGGCGCGTGTTCGCCCGGCCCGGGGCGCTGTCCTGCTACCGGGGCGGGGCCGCCGTGCGCCGGCTCGCCCAGGAGTGCGGCGCCGAGGACCCCGCCGCCCTGTCGTCGGGCAGGCTCCGGAGGCACGTCGCCGCCATTTTGAACGTCATCGGTCTGAGGGAGAGCGGGGCGCTGGCGGACCTGTTCGGCCGGGACGCTGAGGCGAGCGGGCGGCGCGGGATGCTAGCGGAAGCCGCCGCCGCGGCCGACACCGCTGAAGATGACTTGCGGCTGGCGGAAATGGCCGCGGTGTTATTGGCGGAGGATGAAAGAGTGAGCTCGGAGTTCAGTGGTGTGGACGACGACGAGGACGAGGAGATTGATCCGAAAGGTAAAGTTGTAACCGTCTGCCAGAACGCGCAACACATGTCCCATGTCTCCTGTCGGAGTTGAAAATTCAAATTTGCTTTCAAATCTAAAATCGCTCGACAAGCCGTGATACGGATCGTGCGTTTTTAGGACAGTTTGTGTGTTTTAATTTGCTCATACTAGTATTTTGCCAGCGATAGATCCACATGTGTCTGACGCGTACAAAATGTTCTTCCGTCCCTTCTGTTAGAACCTTCAAGTGAGAATAATGCGGAAGAACTTGTTGAAGCACCAGCGCCTGAAGATGCTGATAACGATGGTTCCCCTCAGAGTCCAAAACTGAGGATTCACTGTCCTAAACCAGGTACAGTAACGTGATACAAACAAAATGATGAGTAATAGTTAACCTGAGGACCAGCAGATTAAGTAGCGACTGTACTGCCCGGGGGTTCTCCTTCAGTAATATCGGCGCTTTGAACAGGTGCTCCCAAGAGGAAGTGGGAGAGAGCGGAGGTGGAGGCTGTGGAGAGGCACATGATGGGGTTCATCTGGACGCGCAAACTGCCAGGAAAGCACGACTGCCTCCGGTGTCTGCAGTCCGAGCCTCGTGCTCTGAAGGACAGAAACTGGTCCAGTGTGAAGTACTACATAAAAAACAGGATCACCGCGGCCAAGAAACTAAAGTAGTTCTTTACATTTTTAAATTATAATAATAATAGCTTTATTTGTATAGCACTTTTCACTACGGGAAATAAAGTGCTTCTCAATCGTCGATACAAAACACGGAAACAAATAAAAATAATAAGAAGAGACTGTTACAACCCTAGGAAGCCTGGGAAATGGTTAACTGCGTTCATTTATTATTTTGTTTTAACAATCTCTTTGCTATCGTTTTAATGTTTCCGCTGCAGATGACGTCTGCTGATGTAGATGGTATAAAAGGAATGGACCGTTTTTCTTTCAGTGTGAAGACTGTTTTGACAAAAACCCATTGCATGGTCTGTATCAAACCTGGACCGGACCGGACCGTACAGTGGCAGCTGTGGGCAACAGAGATGGTTCTTCCGTTAAAGTACTGTTTGAGTGTGAGGGTGGGTCTCGCGGTCAGTATCAAACCTGGACCGGACTGGACCGGACCGTACCGTACAGTGGCAGCTGTGGGCAGCAGCCTCATGGGAATATATATGACTGTCTCTAGCATTGGCAAACAAGGAATCTTCTCAGGGAGTAACAAGATTGTTTTTGGGTGTTTATTTGTTAAAATGTGTATTTGCGGAACTCAATTTTAAAAACCAGGGGTAAGGCATACATATCGGCATTATACGGAGTGCAAGTGAGAAGACCATCCATCCATTATTTATACCCGCTCATCCTGAGCAGGGTCGTGTGGGGTGCTGGAGCCTATAAGTGAGAAGACCAGTATCAGTTAAAGTAGTTAAATAAACCATAAACTACAAATGACATGGTTTTCAGCTTTAAGCCTTGCATAAAAATGAATACACAGGTCTTCATTTATTTATCTACTACTACTATTTAATCAACATTTGGCCTCAAATTCAGCTTAGGAGTGAAGGCGAGCATCGTACTTTTCCTTCACAAACTCAGTTTGGCCAGTTGTAGTGATTGCTGAAATCGGCAAGCAGTGTTTGTGAACATATTGCTTTCATTGCTTCACCTGTTTGGTTTGGTCAAAGTTAAGGTCAAATGGTGATATGAATCCCAGCCAGAGACAGTCATTTTAAAAGCAGGTTGGATTGCCGGTGGCAGATTCTGTGCTTGTTTCTAGTACCGCTATTTGTTATTTTCATGTTCCAAAAGAACTATTTAGTATTTATAAGAAGTATTGCCAATTCTGTTTTCTCACAAAATAGCGCTTTAAACTTGGCTACCTAATTATTGGCAAAGCAAATCCTTGCATTGCCCACCCAGTTTCATTCTGTCCTTGCAGTTCTTAGTTGACCTGCACTGGTAAAGAAAAATCCTGTTTTATGATGTTTTTTTTCCATAAGAAGGCTTTCAACGCACAGCTAATGTACATCTTGATGTGACTTACTTGGTTTGTTTCATTGTTAATTAGTCCTGTGTTGCCCCAAGAATAAATAACCATTGTTGAACTGTATTTCTGAAAGGTTTTTTTTTTTTTTTTAATGCTAAAGTGTTTCACAAATCTGTTCAGTGATAACAGTGCCTCTGCCATTGCACTCGTGTTCCAGAAGAAGTCCTTGGTTTGTGTGGAGGCAGAGATAATGAGCAATTTAATATGATCAGTGAGTACACAGTATGTTCTGTGCATGGGTCTATGCTGTCTTCTCCCTCAGCTGTTCACACTGGAGCAGAAATCCTCATTCCTTACCGCGGGGGGGTATTGTGTTAGCAGAGCCTGGTAAGACTGCATTTGCCAATTACCTTTTTGGAAACCTGTTTCACCATAAACTCATTGTAGGGGTTCCATGGTGTAACGGTTAGCACTCTGGACTTTGAATCCAGTGATCCGAGTTCAAATCTCGGTGGAACCTGTGCAGTGTAAAGAATTCTTCCAGAATAAACCGAAGTGATGGGTACCATCACTTTCCATTGTCTCCCTCAGCACTATGTCTCTCCATTTGCACTATGTTTATGTTATGTTATGTCTGTTATGTTTTTTACTGCACTATGTTCATCTTACTCTATTTATCTTATTTTATGTTCACTGTTACGCACCACCTGACCAAAACAAATTCCTTGTATGTGTAAACCTACTTGGCAATAAACCCGATTCTGATTCTGATTCTGATTCTGATTCTCAGCTGTTTGCACTGGAGCAGAAATCCTCATTCCTTACCACGGGCGGTTTACTGTGTTAGCAGAGCCTGGTAAGACTGCATTTGCCAGTTACCTTTTCTGGAAGATGCAACTTTTATTTCAAATTATTCGTTTTAGTCGGGTGACTGTGGAGAAGTTTTTATGAACCTGCAATGTTTTCCTGAATAATTCTGTGACGTAGCTGAAATGTGCATGTTTATCACAGTAAAAAGGCCTCCAGTAGTGAGGAGAAAGAGCAGGTTTCTTAAAGTGGCTGGGATCGTCCTTGTAGGGATTCGTTCTGGGGAACAGTCCACTTAATAGTGAGACCAAGCTTGCATGGTCATCGTCGCCTCCGTGCATACTGTTGTCCCGGATATCGTTTAACGTGGAAATGCTGCACTTTAAAAAGATCCCTCCTTCGAGCCGGATTCGAACCAGCGACCTAAGGATTTCAACGAGGTCCAACTACAGTCCTCCGCTCTACCAACTGAGCTATCGAAGGGCACACAGAGGGGTTTTGGCTCCACGTTTCACAGCACCCTCCATCAGTCTTCCCCAGCACGGTATGTGGCGTTATTATATTTCTGTTCTGCTGTAATGAAATGTTTCTCATTTCAGTTCCATGGTGTTTGCATCAATCCCAACGCAGATGGGTTATAGCCCAAAATGGTAAATTAATAATGGCTCTAATTTGGTTCACGTTTGGAAAAAGTACTCTTGATTTTGATCTACAACAATTCTAAATTGCACATACACCCAGTTTCATGTGAATACATTCTTACAATCAACTACCATTACAAAAACATGCCAACGTTAGTTTGGACACTCTTATTTTTTGGCACACATTTATGCCTTTCCTTTTTACCTTGTGACACGCTTTTCGTAGCATTTTCACTTTCCATCCTGTCTCTCCCCACATTTTAGATGAACTAATTGTTGTAAATGTCTCCATTAGAAACTCGGTTGTGTGAATAACCACTTGACTGTACTGTGACAGTGCATATGGCGACCCCTAGAGGATAACCATTGAACTATACGCTGAATTCCTGCCAGTCGCACCGTGGGGACACACTGGTAGGGACTCATAATACTGCAATAAAGCCAATCCAGTCTTGTGTGCAGGAAACCTGTTTCACCATAAACTCATTGTAGGGGTTCCATGGTGTAACGGTTAGCACTCTGGACTTTGAATCCAGTGATCCGAGTTCAAATCTCGGTGGAACCTGTGCACTGTAATCTTGCTGCAGAGTAACCTTAACATCCTGAACTCAAGTTAAGAATAAATAGTTTCTTGTTGGTATCATAGTTTCATTGATCTTCCTCTGCTACTGTCATCAGTTCAGGCAGGTGTGGGGTTCCATGGTGTAAAATCTCAGTGGAACCTGGGCTTTAGGAACTTGCTGATGCCCAAATTAAATGTTTTCATGAGTAACACTGTGACGTAACTGAAATGTGCATGTTTATCAGAGTAAAACCACCTTCTCCAGTGTAAGTACACTGAGAAGGCAGCGTACAGGCAGTTCCAACGGATTCTCATTCTAGTTTGTTTCCGGTGTTCTGCGTGGTCATCGGCGACTCCATGCATACCATTGTCTTGGATATGAGCATCAGGATCGTAGTGGGATGTTTTACGAATCCTTAGGCAGCTGGGTTGAAGGAGTCATTTGAATGGAAAGTACATTTGGGATGTTGAGAACGTATTACGATGTAAATGGATGCGCCACAGTCTTTGCCTCAGTTTGGCAGAGGGCTCACCGTCCTGTGGCTCATCTGATTGGTGTTCACCAGGGACACTAAAGTTCTGAAAGCAACATAGTGCTGGGAGATGAGGAGAAAGAGCAGGTTTATTAAAATGGCTGGGATAGTCAGTGTAGAGATTTATTCTGAGGAACAGTCAGCTTATTAGTCAGACCAAGCTTGAGGTCAGCTTGAGGACAAAGTTAGGTGACATAGGTAAAAACACATTCCCTGACCGGGAATCGAACCCGGGCCGCGGCGGTGAGAGCGCCGAATCCTAACCACTAGACCACCAGGGATATGTAAGGGCACATTACAGTGCAATCTATTGATTTTTTCAGTAAAGCAAAATTAGGGATAACATCTAAAAATACGGTTATGAAAAAAAGCTGTCTTTTATTTTTTATTTTTGCGCAATTGATACGTACACCGGAAGTCGTTTCCTTGCTGCGGCTGCTGTCTTCACACCACAGAGTTCCAGCATGACTAGTTTCAACCGCGACCGCCGTGTCTGTAATTTGAAAGAAATGTCGACTTGTTCTTCTTTTCAGATTCAAGTGGCTTCTATCATGGAGGTTTTATCTGATACGGCAGTCGCAGAACTTACTAAACTAGTCGAGGACGGGTCTGCTGCCTTACGTCTGGAAATGTGCAGAAGCCAGAGAGAGAACGAGGCGCTAAAAGCTAAGTTACTTCTGATGGAGAGAGAGCTTAGGACTCTGCGAGGGTGCAGAGAGGGAACGCCGGATAATTCTCTTATTGAATTCTTCTCTTTTGAAGTTCAGGTTTGCGACGAATTCAGAGAAGCACAAGGACTTAAGTTGTGCACCTTATTGCATGCGTGCATTTCAAAATGTGTTTCGGCGTCAGTTTTTTTTTATTATTATTTTTGTTGAGAGGTGGATGCAGTTCGTGTACCGCGCAATATTTCCGTTGTAGGTCTAATGTAGAAGCAAGATGACAAAGTGGTGTTCACGTGCAGTTTAATAATAGTGTGTTTTGCATTCTATAGCTGAGGTTGCAGGGAAAACAACTATTCCCGCCGTAGAGAGAGTCTTTGACGAACGACAAGTCCGGCCAAAGATGAGCAGTACGTACCCGTGGAGATGAAAAAAGACGCGCGTGTTGCCTTGGATATAAAGTACGAGGTAAAACCAGTAGAATTAAAGGGACCCTGCATTCGTTTCTATTTATGTTGCATGATTTCAGTCAGGACGTGAATATCGGCGTGGTCATTACCAAGCTCACTTGGATAATATTCACTGGTTAACCGTATTGTGGTCATGTAGCAAGAAGCACTATGAAGAAGTCGTCGTTCTAGCTGTCTACATTCTATTAGCGGTCAACGTTGCTGTTTTTATTTTCATTAAAGCAAATTCGCCGTCTCATTTGCATGCATTGCACTGCTGGCAGTATGTTTGACGCAGAAATCCTGTTCGTTTGTTACAATTTGTTAGTTGTGGGGGTTCCATGGTGTAATGGTTAGCACTCTGGACTCTGAATCCAGCGATCCGAGTTCAAATCTCGGTGGAACCTGAACTTTATGGCCCCTGGGAAAATGATTAGATATGCTGTTTCCAGCAAAGTAGTTTCTCATCATCTCTGGCGCAGATTGAGCGCAACGTTAATTATCTATGTATTTTATATAATTAAATAATGGTTATGTGAATTTTTCAGCACAACTGAATACGTGTACTCAAAAAGCAAATTAATATGTGACCTTACGTTGGTTTAAGCCTCACTGTGTGTGTGTGTGTGTGTGTTTAGGCAGAGTAAAATGGCGTGATGAAAAGAGATTGTACACTGACAGTAGGCTAAATCAGGTCCAGTCTGTGTTTTTGTGGCGATTGGGAGGTTCATAAGAAGAACGCTGGTCTTAGAGGTTTTGATTGGCTGGTGTTCAGACCTTCAGATTCACAAAATCTTCACACTTCCTGTTTGTCAGCCTGTAGACGGGGAGCAGGATTGGTCTGAATCTGTGCCACTCAGCGAGGATTGGCTGAAAGAGGACCCAAAGACGAGCCAATCACAGTTGAAACTGAAGATCAGTGAGGACAATGCCTTTGGTAATTTCCTGTGGGGATTAATAAGGTTATAATTGTAATTGGTAATTACTGGTTGTAGGTGCTAAGCTCATCCATCCAAATTCAATCAAGTTGTGTGAAATTAGTAATTAATTTCAGTTTAGATTTCAATATATGTTTATTTTTGTGCAGGCACATCAGGGGCAGCTGCTACTAACAGTGGTGTAGGACCCCTCTGTGAGGAGGGGGAGGAGCAGCCCTGCCCTGCAGGAGACCCAGAGAAGGGGCTGCAAGCCGAACTGAAGCAGGAGCCCGACGGGGAGCCTCTCACCCCTGGACACCCCCTGCCAGGATCTGGAGAGGGGCTGGAGGTCCAGTGCGCGTGGAGCAAGGCCACCAGATCGGGAAAGGTTCAGGAAATGCTCCGACAGCACGAGGAACGAGCCTGAGGCTCAAGCGATCTCCCGCCATACAGAGCTTGGAGGCTGGCTCTAGAACGAGAACGACACTCGAGCAGAACAATGGCCGGCGAGCGCTGATGCTATTTCGCAGAGATGCGTCTCTGCCCGACGCGGCTGAGCACCTGGGAAGCACACTCGCAAGCAGAGGTTCGGAGAATCGAGACGAGGTACTGCCGTGCTGCAGAAGACGTCCGACGCCTGAACTGCGACGCAGGAGAGCAGCACGACGAAACGTTGCTGTTGGGCAAAGTTTCGCGCTCAGTCCTGGAAGCACCAGGATTCAGGAAAACGGCTTCTCACATTCGAGTCTCCAGATCACAATCTTAAAACTCACCAGATTACTCACACCAGAGAGAAATGCTTCCGCTGCACGGTGTGCAATAAGAGCTTTGCCTATCTCATAGTTCTTAAGCATCACCAGAGAGTCCACGCTGGGGAGAAGCGCTTGCTTTGCAAACTTTGTGGGAAACTCTTTGATGGCGCCGACTCCCTTAAGCAACACCATGTGACCCATCACGGGGGGAAACGGTTCAGTTGTACCCTGTGCGGAAAGGATTTTTACAACCTCAAGTCTCACCAGAGTGTGCACACAGGAGAGACACAGGAGAGAAACCGCACAGCTGTGACGAGTGTGGGAAGAGCTTTGCTCATCTGTGCAATCTCAAGACTCACCAAAGGGTCCACACCGGGGAGAAACCGTACGGTTGCACGCTGTGCGGCAAGAGTTTCTCTCAGAATCATGTTCTTCAGAAACACATACTTACTCACTCCTAGTGAGGAGTAAAACTGGGGGGAACATTGAGCAAAATCATTGAATTTACTGCCCCTGCTGGGCAATTAAGTTACACTTACGTGGCACAGAGTAGAACAGTTTGATCACATTTTATACGGTGCTTACTTTGTCAGGCCTTTTCTGTTCTGGGATCATCACAGATTCTCATCACATGCTCGGCAATAAATAAATAAGTGAAACTTATGCCAACGTATTTGATTTTGAGTGTGCTGTACCCTCGTCCTTTGTATTTATGATTTTTTGTATCTCAATGGACTAATGGGTCTTTTTCGATATATTCAAGAGAATCCGACGTGTTTGTTGCTAGTTTTCTTCAATGGTTGATGCTAAGATGCCTAGATACGATGAAGCAAAAAGACAGTTTGTGATAAATAAATAAAAATGTACTCCTTGTAGTAGTGGCGCGGTAGAAATAATATTACTGCATCGAGGTTAGAACGCAAAATCATCACGAATCATCCGGCACATTTTAATGTATTAAATTATTCCTCACGTTCGCAAAATAACTCGCCCTGCCGTGAACATGCGCATTAGAGGTTATTTCCCGTTACTTCTCCAGCTCCTATGGACACGTTCTAGGTTCATCCACTGAACTCTATGGTGCGCTGCATGGTTTCACCTGTGTCTACTGTGTGTAGTTTACGTAATTAGCAAGACATGGCGACTTGTGATTCTTTTCAGATTCAGATGGCCTCCATCATGGAGGTTTTAACTAAAACGGCACTCGCAGAAATTAGTAAACTAGTCGACGACGCGTCTGCCTCATTACGATTGGAAATGTGCAGAAGCCAAAGAGAGAACGAGGCGCTAAAATGTAAGTTACTGGTTATGGAGGGAGAGCTCAGGGCTGCGCGAGGATGCGAAGAGGGAACGCTGGACAGTTCTCTAAACATCGCTTCTGAAGTTAAGGTTTGCGACGAATTCAGAGACGCACAAAACTGTAAGTTCCTCACCTTATTGCATTGAAATGCACAACATTTCGGTCGTCCTTCTAACGTAGACGCAAGATGACATCGTTTTCGACCTGCAGTTGATTGTGTATTTTGCCTCCAATAGGTACGGTTGCAGGGAAAGGAAATGTCGCCGTAGAGAGAGTCTTTTACGCGCGATTGAGCACAAGTCCGGCCGAAGATGAACAGTACGTACCCGTGGAGAAGATGAAGACTGTTACGGATGGCTTGGACATAAAGTACGAGGTAAATTCAATAGAGTTTAAGTGACCCTGCACGAGCTTCCATTTATGTTATGGAATTTCGGTCAGGTCAGGACATACGATAATTAATATCGGCGTGCTCATTACCTCGCTGAATTGTATAACGTGTTGTCTATATAAAGACTACACGACCTAAGTCAGTCTCGTTGCACATTCTTTTAGATACCAACGTTTCTATACTTAGTTATGTCCTTGAATGCAGTTTCACCGTTTATATTCACCGGCATCCCAATGCAATATAATGAACAGTTAAGTAAACGTAGTTCTTGTTGTCAGTAATCAATTTTCCTTATATGTATAAATGGAATGACTAATCCCGTAGGTTGGAAAAATCGCGTTTTGTCCCGTTAATGTTTCACTGGTTTTGTAGTTTGGATACGTTGTTTTGATAGTAATGCAAATTGCACTGCGCGAAACCCGTGTTCGTATACTTTGTTTTTAAGGTTCCATGGTGTAATGATTAGCACTCTGGACTCTGAATCCAGCGATTCCATTTCAAATCTCGGTGGAACCTGTAACTATGTCTGCGAAATCGTTTAGTCTGCCTGTTTATTTCTGGCACAGTGAAGTGATGGTTCTTAAGTGCACTATATGACAATTCTTGGTCTGGGGCTGTTTTTCTTGGTTTGGGCTAGTTTAGCAAAGGGTTATATTTTACAATCACATTCTCGACAGTTTGGGGAAGGCCCTTTCCTGTTTCAGCATGGCATTACGCCCGGGAACACAGCAAAGTCCATAGTTGGAAAGCCAACTGTGAGCCAGGCCCAATCACCCATCACATGTTGTATTCAGCCTTGTGTCTGTGTGTGTGTGGGCACTGTAGTAAAGTGACACGATGAAAACATTTGTCCACAGTCAGTGGTTGCTGTTGGTGTTTGGGTGGGGGAGAGGCAGGTTCAGAAGAAGAGGTCTTAAAGGCTTTGATTTGCTGGTGTTCTTCACACTTCCTGTTTGTCAGCCTGAAGACGGGGAGCAGGATTGGTCAGAATCTGTGCCGCTCAGCAAGGATTGGCTGGAAGAGGACCCAAAGACGAGCCAATCACAGGCAGAACAGAAAATCTTTGAGGAGACTAGCTGTGGTAATTTCCTGTGGGGATTAATAATATATTTGTAATTAGGTTTCACTGATTGTAATCGCTAAGGCCATCATGGCTAATCCAGTCATATTATTGTGTCATGTTACCAATTAACAGCAGTTTAGATTTCAAGATAGCTGTATTTTGCGCAGGCACATCAGAGACAGCCGTAGCTGCTGCTAATGGTGGTGAAGGACCCCTCTGTGAGGAGGAGGAGGAGCTACACATGCAGCCCTGCCCTGCAGGAGACCCAGAGAAGGGGCTGCAAGCCGAACTGAAGCAGGAGCCCGACGGGGAGCCTCTCACCCCTGGACACCCCCTGCCAGGATCTGGAGAGGGGCTGGAGGTCCAGTGCGCGTGGAGCAAGGCCACCAGATCGGGAAAGGTTCAGGAAATGCTCCGACAGCACAGAGGAAGCTCGGAGCCCGGATGTGCGCGGTCAAACGACCGATTCTCTCCTCGCCATTACAGAGCTTCTTGGAGGCTGTGCTCTGAGAAGAACGTGGGCCCAACGTCACACCTCGAGCAGGAACAAAATGGCCGCCCCGGCAGGGCGCCTGATGCCATTTCGGCAGAGATGGCGGTCCCTCTGGGTTCTCCGGGACAGCGTGCTGGAAGCACCCTGTGCGAGGAGAGTTTCAACACGTCGGCAGAAGCAGAGAGTTGCCAGAGAATCGAGGGACGGGAGGAGTTAATCTGCACGTGCTGCGGTAAGACGTTCCCGGATGCTCTCGAGCTGCAGACGCACGAGGAGAAGCAGCACGGCACGGGGAAACGTTTCGGCTGGTCGGAGAGCGGCAAAGCTTTTGCTTACTCCAGCATCCAGCATAAGAGCTTTGCCTATCTTCACGTTCTTAAGCATCACCAGAGAGTCCACGCTGGGGAGAAGCGCTTGCTTTGCAAACTTTGTGGGAAACTCTTTGATGGCGCCGACTCCCTTAAGCAACACCATGTGACCCATCATGGGGGGAAACGGTTCAGTTGCACCCTGTGCGGAAAGGGTTTCACCGCTAAAAGCAGTCTCAAGTCTCACCAGAGTGTGCACACCGGGGAGAAACCGTACGGCTGTGACGAGTGTGGGAAGACCTTTGCCAAACTGAGCAGCCTGAAGACTCACCGAAGGGTCCACACAGGAGAGAAACCGCACAGCTGTGACGAGTGTGGGAAGAGCTTTGCCCAACTGTGCAATCTCAAGACTCACCAGAGTGTGCACACCGGGGAGAAACCGTACGGATGCATGCTGTGCGGCAAGAGTTTCTCTCAGAATCATGTTCTTCAGAAACACATACTTACTCACTCCTAGTGAGGAGTAAAACTGGGGGGAACATTGAGCAAAATCATTGAATTTACTGCCCCTGCTGTGCAATTAAGTTACACTTATGTGGCACAGAGTAGAACAGTTTGATCACATTTTATACTCAGCTTACTGTGTCAGGCCTTTTCTGTTCTGGGATCATCACAGATTCTCATCACATGCTCAGCAATAAATAAATAAGTGAAACTTATGCCAACGTATTTGATTTTGAGTGAGCTGTACCCTCGTCCTTTGTATTTCTGATGGTTTGTATCTCAATGGACTAATGGGTCTTTTTCGATATATTCAAGAGAATCCGACGTGTCTGTTGCTAGTTTTCTTCAATGGTTGATGCTAAGATGCCTAGATACGATGAAGCAAAAAGACAGTTTGTGATAAATAAATAAAAATGTACTTCTTGTAGTAGTGGTGCGGTAAAAATAATATTACTGCATCGAGGTTAGAACGCAAAATCATCACAAATTTTAATGTATTAAATGATTCCTCCTGTTCTCAAAATAACTCGCCCTGCCGTGAACAAGTGCAGTAGAGGCTGTTTCCCGTTACTTCCCAGGCTTCACCGTCTGGGCGCTCCTCTCCAGCTCCTAAGTTAAGTACACTTTCTTGGTTCAGCCACTGAACTCAGGTGTCTTGCAGGATTGGAGTGGGGAGCTGATATAGCATTTCTGAAATATATTTATGTAGCCTTAATTAGATCAAGATTAGACTATGGAAGTATCGTATATGGATCAGCAGCAAAATCGGTGCTGGCGGACCTAGATGTTATACAAGCTCGGGCTTTACGAGTGTGTTTAGGAGCAGTTAAAACTTCCCCAGTGTGTGCACTCCCACGTGGAAGCAGGTGAAATGCCACTGTGGTTGCGTCGGAAACAGCTGGTGGCTAACTACTGGGTTAATCTAAGGGGGCATGGAGATAGTCATCCAACAAAAAGGGTACTGCAGACAAGCTGGGAGAAGGAGAGGATGGAAAAATCAAGTTTTGGATGGGCAGGAGATAAAGTGGCAAGAGATAGGGGCGACATAGCTCAGGAGGTAAGACCGATTGTCTGGCAGTCGGAGGGTTGCCGGTTCAAACCCCGCCCTGGGCATGTCGAAGTGTCCTTGAGCAAGACACCTAACCCCTAACTGCTCTGGCGAATGAGAGGCATCAATTGTAAAGCGCTTTGAATAAAAGCGCTATATAAATGCAGTCCATTTACCATCCATTTACCAGATAAGGGAGAACATGATACTTTTTGGCGAAACTGTGGTGTGGCCTGTTAGACCTGTCTGGGAGTTAGAAAGTGTGGGGGTAGATCTGGAATTACTTAAGATTAAGCATAGTAATAAGAATGCTGACTTACTTAGTGAATATTATAACTATAGGGACTGTAAGTATAAAGGCAGTGTTCAGAATTTTACAGATGGATCAAAGGATCCGCAGACAGATGCAACAGGGGCTGCAGTTGCTGTGCCTAGTTACCAAGTGGGAATTGGCAAGAGAACATCGGATTGTTTAAGTGTGTATGCGGTTGAATTGTTTGCCATATTGATGGCATTAGAATGGGCTGAACGGGGTAGGGTTAACAAAATAGTAACATGTAGTGATTCTGTGTCGGCCATTGCAAGTATTAAGGCAGGTACAGTCAGAAATCACCAGGATCTGCTGTATAAAATCTTGTTTGCCAATTCAAGAGTGGTTAGGCAAGGGAAAAGTGTTACATTCATGTGGGTCCCAGCACATTCAGATATCCCGGGAAACGAGAGAGCAGATATGTTGGCAAAAGAAGCAGTCAAAAAGGGAAGTGTTGAAATCAATATCAAGTTATCTAAATCAGAGGGAAAGGGCATTGTGTGGGGAAATATTAATAAAGAATGGCAGCAGCACTGGGATCATGAGAGAAGGGGGAGACATTTACATCTGATACAAAATAGAGTAGGCAGTGTAAGAAAGAGGGGAGGAAACAGAAGAGAGGAGGTTGTAATATCAAGATTAAGAATAGGACACAGCAATTTACGCAGCACGCTTCATCTTATAGGTAAACATCCAACCGGTCTTAGCCGCGTTTCCACCGCAGGAACTAGGGTCTAAATTTAGTTCCGGGGGCTTTATTTTACCCCCCGAAAAAGTTCCTGCTCGGGGGGTAGTACTTTCCGAAAGTACAGGAACCTTTTGGGTGGAGCTTGCAACGCTGAACATTTCTGATTGGTCGAGTACTCACAGCATTTTTTTGTGTTAATTTTCAGCCGCCATGTTTACAAATATGCAGCCGCAAACCAATTAATTTTCATAATAACTTAAAATCAAACTTGTATGTTATGCGGCGCAGTAGCCTAGTTTTGGTTATAGCCTGCCAACATCTTGGAATTATAACGTGTGCTCTTCTGTTCTTTTCTTGCTTTAGTATTCGTTTTATAATTTTTTTAAAATAAAAAGCATTCATGCTGGGACAGCATATTACGTACCAAAACATTCAAACGGATTAATTCGGTTGCTAAATATTTTCAGTGGGCTAATTTGCCTAATATTCGCGGGACTTTAGACCGCGGTGGAAACGCAGACAACCATGGGCTGAAGGAACCTTTTAGTTCCTTGAAAAGTAGTTCCGGGTACTTTTGGTGGAAACGCGGCTAACGCGGCTAAAGTGTGACAGTCAATAAGCTGTAGGAGTTAACTTACTCCGAAAGATGGCAGTAATGCAACTTTCAAGGATGCCGGCTGCCGGTAACAAAACCGAAGAAGAAGAAGCCACTGAAGTCTATGGTACGCTCCATGTTTTCACCCGAGTCCACTGTGTGTAGTTCACGTAATTGGCAAAACATGGCGACTTGTGCTTCTTTTCAGGTTCAGATGGTCTCCATCATGGAGGTTTTAACTAAAACGGCACTCGCAGAAATTACTAAACTAGTCGACGACGCGTCTGCGGCATTACGACTGGAAATGTGCAGAAGCCAAAGAGAGAATGAGGCGCTAAAAAGTAAGTTACTGGTTATGGAGGGAGAGCTCAGGGCTGCGCGAGGATGCGAAGAGGGAACGCCGGACAGTTCTCTAAACATCGCATTTGAAGTTAAGGTTTGCGACGAATTCAGAGAAGAACAAAACTGTAAGTTCCTCGCCTTATTGCATGGAAATGCACAGCATTTCGGCCGTACTTCTAATGTAGACGCAAGATGACATCGTTTTCGACCTGCAGTTGATTGTGTATTTTGCCTCCATTAGGTACGGTTGCAGGGAAAGTAAATGTCGCCGTAGAGAGAGTCTTTGATGCGCGATTGAGCACAAGTCCGGCCAAAGATGAACAGTACGTATCCGTGGAGAAGATGAAGACTGTTACGGATGCCTTGGACATAAAGTACGAGGTAAATTCAATAGAGGTTAAGTGACCCCCAACGAGTTTCCATTTATGTTATGGGATTTCGGTAAGGACATGCGATAATTAATATGGGGCGTGGTCATTACCCAGAGGTGGGTAGAGTAGCCAAAAACTGTACTCAAGTAAAAGTATTGTTACTTTAAAATAATAATGACTCAAGTAGAGGTAAAAATAGTCATCCAAATAATTACTTGAGTAAGAGTAAGAAAGTATCTTGTGAAAAGACTACTCAAGTACTGAGTTACTTCATATAATCTGATTTAATGTTGAAATAAGCAGAGCAAGATGAACTTAAAAATCCAAAATATAAAATTGTAAATGCTTGTCCAATAGAAATAAACAACATATAAAATAGCCATGTGCAAATTCAAATATGGCCTAAATCATATCCCTTTAAATAAAACAATACACAGGAGGTTCGTCAGAAGAGGAGGATTTTCGCTTTCTGTTGTACTCTGTTATGTCTGTATACCTCATCAGTTTGTTGGGGTGAACCCTCCGTTGACAGAAAAAATATCAATGAGGCTACAGGGGATTTACCCATTAAAATAGACTCATCATCACCACAAAGAGGAGCCTGCTCAAATTCAAACAGAAACTTTATATGTGGAAAACATAATGCTTTGTCGCACCATTATTGTACCTTATGATGCACTTATCCATAATATTCCAAAGTCCCATGATGCCTTGCGCGGAATATGTGCAGAACTTTCGGTTTAGCGTAAACAAACGTTAAGAATGCAATGCAATGCTATGCAATGTTCCAGCGCTCACGTCATGACTGTTACGTGCTTCACAAAAACTATTACACTACTAACTAACGCTTACATTACAGTGTGAAATATCCACATTAATACCAGTAACCTATTTAAACACACTCAATTTCAAAAATAACGTATATAACCGAAGTATTTTGAACAGTAATAGCCTACTTACATAGCAATGATGAAATCTTATCTGTGTTCAGTAGATGGAGACAGAAACAGTAAATCAACAGTTCAATCCGCTTCTGTTTTGCTCCAGAAAATGATGTCAGCTAGGTCTATCAGCAAACATGCGGCTTAGCTATGTCCAGAAGTCCTCAATAATAATAGTATTTCCCAAGAAATTACGAATAATAGTTGACCACGTTTCGTGAGTGAACGCATAAGTGAATGCGATAAGAAAAATTTCGGTTACGCTGACCTAAAAAACGCTATTCCAAAAGAAAAATTAGACATGTTATACATCGTTAGAAAGCTTATACTCTCACCTACTGAATAAATGAATTGTAAATCAAGCCAGACTGTACTAAAAAAGGGCGACAACGCCGTAAACAAGGCGTGTGGTATTACGCGCAGCTATTTTGGAAGATACCCAGGCGTCACGAATGCGCGTATATTTCCCAAACGGATTGTCCAAGACAATATATGACCACTCAGTCAAATAGTTAGCTATCCACAGCCAAAACTAACCTACAACTTACCGCCACATATTTTCTCAAGTTCGAAGTTGAGTTCTTGTAGGCTGAACTGTCCACATTTCTAGGCAGACAAAGAAGGCAGCGCATAATGTAACTACTGTTTTTGGTAGTCTGTAAGTAAAACATAGTTTGAACGTGAGGCCAGGGGTGTTCTGCCTCCTACGAATCACCCGCCGTTGTTTCAGCCATTGTTGTCGCCCGCTCATCCTTCTGTGTGCTGTGACTGGCTACGTTTGATTGGTGAAACGGAGTCATGTGGGGCTATGACAGCACCAAAGCAAAGACCAGTCAGCCTCTTTGGCTGAAGTCTCTCTGAGAGAATGAAACAAACAGAACGTGCATTGAATAAAAAATGGGTAAAAAATATTTTTTTATTTTTTTATTGTTTCGCATTTTTTCTCACGAAACCCGTGTTCGTATACTTTGTTTTTAAGGTTCCATGGTGTAATGATTAGCACTCTGGACTCTGAATCTAGCGATTCCATTTCAAATCTCGGTGGAACCTGTAACTTTGTCTGCGAAATTGTTTAGTCTGCCTGTTTATTTCTGGCACAGTGAAGTAATGGTTCTTAAGTGCACTATATAGCCGCGTTTCCACCGCAGGAACTATACCCCGGAACTAGGAACCTTTTGAGGAACTCAGTGCGTTTCCACCGCAGGAACTAGGGTCTACATTTAGTTCTGGGGGCTTTGTTTTACCCCCCAAAACGTTCCTGCTCGGGGGGTAGTACTTTCCGAAAGTACAGGAACCTTTTGGGTGGAGCTTGCAGCGCTGAACATTTCTGATTGGTCGAGTACTCGTAGCATTTGTGTTGTATTTATTTTCCGCCATTACCCGCCATGTTTGAAAATATGCAGCGGCAAACCAATTTATTTTCATAATAACTTCAAATCAAACTTGTATGTTATGCGGCGCAGTAGCCTACTTTTTGTTATAGCCTGTCAACGTCTTGGAATTATAACGTGTGCTCTTCTGTTCTTTTCTTGCTTTAGTATTCGTTTTATAAAATGCTAAGCATTCGTTCTGGGACAGCATATTACGTAGGCTACCAAAACATTCAAACGGATTAATTCGGTTGCTGAATATTTTCTTCCGGATTTTCTTTGTTAGCCCGTTGTAATTGACTCAAAACGTTTGATACAGTTATGTGAGGTATGCGGTAGTTCTGCATAATTAACATTGGTGATACAGTACAAGCAAACTGGAAATCACCTTCCGCACTTTTTATCCGGGTAAAATAACAGGTTAATTCTAGTAATCTTCCCTTTAGCTTTTTCAGACTGCCGTAATTTTACTCAATTTTACTGCCATTTTTCAATTCCACGAAAAGACCAGGAAGACTATGGACTAATTTATGGTGCATGGTTCGCATCTGGAGGGCACACTTCGCTGCTCGGCTAGCAGTAACTTCGAAGGAAAGCAAACGGTGGCTGTACCACTACTAATTTACATTTTCACGCAAGTCCGAGTTTTCGTTCTATTCTTGTCATTTTGCGATTAGCCTATATGGAATTGACGACGAGAAAGTAATAAAACAGCAAATTGTTTACAACGTGTGCATGTTTTCTGCTGTTAATGAATGAGTTTGAGAGGATATATGAAAATCAATAAATACAAAAGTAACCATATATAGTCATTGTTGGTAACCAGTTGTATATAAGTGGAATAAACCCCTCCGGGCTGTCCCGGTTATTAGAAAATATTCGGTGGTAGTATGGGGTTACAGAAGAAATCATATGACAGATGGACCGACGACAACGTCAGTGGACTAATTTGCCTAATCTTCGCGGTACTTTAGACCCCGGTGGAAACGCAGACAACCATTGGCTGAAGGAACCTTTTAGTTCCTGGTAAAGTAGTTCCTGGGACTGCAAGTTCCGGGTAATTTTGGTGGAAACGCGGCTTATGACAATTCTTGGTCTGGGGTTGTTTTTCTTGGTTTGGGCTAGGTTAGTAAAGGGTTATCTTTCACAATCACATTCTGGACAGTTTGGGGAAGGCCCTTTCCTGTTTCAGCATGGCATTACCCCCAGGCACACAGCAAAGTCCATATAGAAATGGTTTTACATTACATGGTTTTGTCGAGAACAGTGTAGAATAACCTGACTGGTCAGCACAGAGCCCTGACCTCAACCCCATCCAACACCTTTAGGATCAGTTGGAAAGCCAACTGTGAGCCAGGCCCAATCACCCATCACATGTTGTATTTAGCTTCGTGTCTGTGTGTGTGTGGGCACTGTAGTAAAGTGAGGTGATTAAAACATTTGTCCACAGACAGTGGTTACTGTTGGTGTTTGGGTGGGGGAGAGGCAGGTTCAGAAGAAGAAATGCTGGTCTTAAAGGCTTTGATTTGCTGGTGTTCTTCACACTTCCCGTTTGTCAGCCTGAAGACGGGGAGCAGGATTGGTCAGAATCTGTGCCGCTCAGCAAGGATCGGCTGGAAGAGGACCCAAAGATGAGCCAATCACAGGCAGAACAGAAAATCTTTGAGGAGACTAGCTGTGGTAATTTCCTGTGGGGATTAATAATATATTTGTAATTAGGTTTCGCCGGTTGTAGTCGCTAAGGCCATCATGGCTAATCCAGTCATATTATTGTGTCATGTTACCAATTAACAGCAGTTTAGATTTCAAGATAGCTGTATTTTTGCGCAGGCACATCAGAGGCAGCCGTAGCTGCTGCTAACGGTGGTGAAGGACCCCTCTGTGAGGAGAAGGAGGAGCTGCACATGCAGCCCTGCCCTGCAGGAGACCCAGAGAAGGGGCTGCAAGCCGAACTGAAGCAGGAGCCCGACGGGGAGCCTCTCACCCCTGGACACCCCCTGCCAGGATCTGGAGAGGGGCTGGAGGTCCAGTGCGCGTGGAGCAAGGCCACCAGATCGGGAAAGGTTCAGGAAATGCTCAGACAGCGCAGAGGAAGCTCGGAGCCCGGAGGTGCGCGGTCAAACGACCGATTCTCTCCTCGCCATTACAGAGCTTCTCGGAGGCTGCGCTCTGAGAAGAACGAGGGCCCAACGTCACACCTCGAGCAGGAACAAAATGGCCGCCCCGGCAGGGCGCCTGATGCCATTTCGGCAGAGATGGCGGTCCCTCTGGGTTCTCCGGGACAGCGTGCTGGAAGCACCCTGTGCGCGGAAAAGCACCAGCGGATTCACAGCAAGCGCGGTAAAAGCTTCTCCCAGATCAGCAATCTTAAAACTCACCAGATTACTCACACCAGAGAGAAATGCTTCCGCTGCACGTTGTGCAGTAAGAGCTTTGGCCGTCTCTGTGACCTTAAGTATCATCAGAGTGTCCACACAGGAGAGAAACCGCACAGCTGTGACGAGTGTGGGAAGAGGTTTGCCCAACTGTGCAATCTCAAGACTCATCAAAGGGTCCACACAGGAGAGAAACCGCACAGCTGTAACGAGTGTGGGAAGAGCTTTTCCCAACTGTCCACCCTCAAGACTCACCAGAGGGTGCACACCGGGGAGAAACCGTACGGTTGCTCGCTGTGCGGCCGCGGTTTCTCCTGGAACAGCGGCCTTCAGAGACACATACTGTCTCACAGCGCGGTGTAAAAAATTAGGGGACCTTTGAGCGAAAATCAAAGATCTTAACCTGTCCTCCTCGGCGAGCAGTTCCACTTTATGTGCCGCAGAGCAGAACACATGGACCCCATTTTACACAGAGCTCACTTAGTCTGGCCTTCTCAGCTCAGGGAATCGTAGAACCACATACCTGCTCTGAGAAGGCAGTTGAACACACTCCTCCATAATCAGAGACACCTGTGAGGCAATTTGTCCCAAAAAGTATTATAGAGCTAACTGTATTTTGAGAAATAATATTTGGCATGGATTTTTATTGTATAATTGTTGACCTTTTTAAAAAAAAAAAAAAAAAATCTTACCAATCACCATCAATGAATTGGATTTGGATTTTATGTTTTAGTAAAACTGGCATGCAAGCATCACCCTCCCCAGTGAGCCAGAACTGGCAGCTTGGGCTCTGCTATAGTACAGACTGGCCCCCGCAGCTTGCTGTACATTTCCAGGAAGCAAAACCCAATACTACAGTTCTGACCTGTGAGTGACCTGTCAATCAAAGCCCACACTTGGGCTCAATCAAAGGGAGAATTGAACGACCAACAATATTGTTTGCTTTCATTGGAAATAAGCTTGTTTTGGTAGACATTAGCTGGTTTTATTAATAAAGAAATGTGGATGAGGACTACATGCCAAACGTGTTGGATTCCAGTATAATGACGCATGACATGTTAACTTTTCTTTTGACTGAGATCTTCCTTGTCCATTTTCTTTGTCATTGTAACTGGATGCAGCGAAGGTCAGTCTATTGTGTGTACGGAGTGATTTTAAACAAAATGAAAAGTCTTTGCATTTGGATGAGAAATAAAACGTGTTTTTTCATAACTATCATTGTCGTTCAGAATTGTGTCTGATATTGTGAAGTTAAAGAGGCCACTTCACTGTGGGCACTGTGACCTGCGTACTGGTGTCGCAATTACATACATTAAGAAGTCCTACATGTCTAGAGGAGAAAACCACGGAACTTGATGTGGCCGTCGCGTGCCCTTCCACTATTTGCTTAACGCTGACATCTACTGCCCATTACGTTGAAGTAAATTCCGGTGAACGGTGTTACGTTATACTACATTTAATTTGGCAGACACTTTTATCCCAAAGCGACGTAGCTACTATAAGTGCATACCGACGGTCGTTGGAACAACTACAGAACACAGGTCACATAATGTACAGCTTATCAGCTACCCATAGCCGTGAGCATCAAGTCTAGTTCACTGGGTAAGCCCTGGCTAATTCGGTAAAGATGTGGCAAATCGTAAACTAGAATTGCGGCACGACTGCAAGAGATACTGTATGATAAGAGCTACAGCATCAGCATGAAGATATACGAATGCAGCATGAAAGTACTCAATGATACTATTGAAACATGAGTGTGAGAAAATCGATAGTTTTCACATAAAGTGATACTAGATCGGGGGCCCAGAAGAGGAGCATAGTGTTAAAGTAGGCTTATGACTGTAGTCTCACTGCGTTGTTTTCCGTTGCTTGAACATTTTTCTCACCCATAGTGAACTTTGGCAGAGCTGTTAGGGACGTGTTCTCACAGTCGCTGTTTAGGCTCAAGTTTTCGCTGTCAGAAATGGACTTGCGGCCGTAGCAACGCTAACCGGAAACAAAGTATCCGTACATCCGGTTGTGATAGCCATCTTGTGAAATATGCCTATCCTCTCTTCAACTGACATCGTTGGGTAAGCCACTGGGTAAGTTGTGAAAGTGGTGCCTCTACAGGGTTGGAGCCCTGATCTGTGTGGTCACTTCTGGCACTACGATCTTTACTTCACTCTAGTGTGTTTCTTTTACACCTCTGCACCTTGAACTAAGGCACTTGTTGTACGTCGCTCTGGATAATGCCTGTAATGTAATGGTGCCCCGTACAATCAGTTACCGAATACGCACCAGATCTTTGCCAACTTTCCTTACGTTCACTTCATAACCCAGTTATTTTTCATGGTGTCTTTCCCACCCCAGCGTGATGTCCAGTGTTTTGAGTTCGCTTTTGAAAAACGTTATCCAAAACTATTATTATTATTAGAACATGGTGTCGTTAATGAAACATGGGGCCTCACAAAGAACAAGAATCTCAGAGCTGCCGATTGTTTACCTGTATGTTGATCCTGCGGTTGCACAAGAGGGACAGCGAGCTAAGCAGAGCGCCGCACAGCCGTTACTCAATTCATAACGAAGCGCAAAAAAGAACATGCGTAAGGTCACGTCTTTAAATGCGATACATGCCTGGTAGCCTGTATTTATTGCTAGCAAGGCTGAAAGAGGGTCAGTGTCTATGAACAGGAGAAATTTTGGGGAGTATGTTTCCAGGCATTTTATCTGTCCCAAGACGACTCAACATGCTGTTTCACAGACACGGTGGTTTTTGACGCAGAAATCCTGTTCGGTTGTTACAATTCATTAGTCGTGGGGGTTCCATGGTGTAATGGTTAGCACTGTACTCTGAATCCAGCGATCCAAGTTCAAATCTCGGTGGAACCTGAACTTTATGGCGCCTGGGAAAAATGATTAGATATGCTGTTTCCAGCAAAGTAGTTGCTCATCATCTCTGGCGCAGATTGAGCGCAACGTTAATTAGCTATGTATTTTATATAATTAAATAATGGTTATGTGAATTTTTCAGCACAACTGAATATGTGTACTCAAAGAGCAAGTTAATATGTGACCTTATGTTGGATTAAGCCTCAATGTGTGTGTGTGTGTGTGTTTAGGCAGAGTAAAATGGTGTGATGAAAAGAGATTGTACACTGACAGTGGTCTAAATCAGGTCCAGTCTGTGTTTTTGTGGCGATTGGGAGGTTCATAAGAAGAAACGCTGGTCTTAGAGGTTTTGATTTGCTGGTGTTCAGACCTTCAGATTCACAAAATCTTCACACTTCCTGTTTGTCAGCCTGTAGACGAGGAGCAGGATTGGTCTGAATCTGTGCCACTCAGCGAGGATTGGCTGGAAGAGGACCCAAAGACGAGCCAATCACAGATGGAACTGAAGATCAGTGAGGAGAATGCCTGTGGTAATTTCCTGTGGGGATTAATAAGGTTATAATTGTAATTGGTAATTACTGGTTGTAGTTGCTAAGCTCATCCATCCAAATTCAATCAAGTTGTGTGAAATTAGTAATTGATTTCAGTTTAGATTTCAATATGTTTATTTTTGTGCAGGCACATCAGGGGCAGCTGCTACTAACAGTGGTGTAGGACCCCTCTGTGAGGAGGGGGAGGAGCAGCCCCCCTGCAGGAGACCCAGAGAAGGGGCTGCAAGCCGAACTGAAGCAGGAGCCCGACGGGGAGCCTCTCACCCCTGGACACCCCCTGCCAGGATCTGGAGAGGGGCTGGAGGTCCAGTGCGCGTGGAGCAAGGCCACCAGATTGGGAAAGGTTCAGGAAATGCTCAGACAGCACGGAGGAAGCTCGGAGCCCGGAGGTGCACGGTCAAACGACCGATTCTCTCCTCGCCATTACAGAGCTTCTCGGAGGCTGCGCTCTGAGAAGAACGAGGGCCCAACGTCACACCTCGAGCAGAAACAAAATGGCCGCCCCGGCGAGGCGCCTGATGCTATTTCGGCAGAGATGGCGGTCCCTCTGGGTTCTCCGGGACAGCGTGCTGGAAGCACCCTGTGCGAGGAGAGTTTCAACACGTCGGCAGAAGCAGAGAGTTTCCGGAGAATCGAGGGACGAGAGGAGTTAATCTGCACGTGCTGCAGGAAGACGTTCCCGGACGCTCTGGAACTGCAGACGCACGAGGAGGAGCAGCACGGCACGGGGAAACGTTTCGGCTGTTCGGAGAGCGGCAAAGCTTTCGCTTGCTCCAGCGTCCTGGAAAAGCACCAGCGGATTCACAGGAGGAAGAAACCGTTCGTTTGCGCACATTGCGGTAAAAGCTTCTCCCAGTTCATCAATCTTAAAACTCACCAGATTACTCACACCGGAGAGAAATGCTTCCGCTGCACGGTGTGCAATAAGAGCTTTGCCTATCTCAGCGTTCTTAAGCATCACCAGAGAGTCCACGCTGGGGAGAAGCGCTTGCTTTGCAAACTTTGTGGGAAACTCTTTGATGGCGCCGACTCCCTTAAGCAACACCATGTGACCCATCACGGGGGGAAACGGTTCAGTTGCACCCTGTGCGGAAAGGATTTCGCCACTAAGTACAACCTCAAGTCTCACCAGAGTGTGCACACAGGAGAGACACAGGAGAGAAACCGCACAGCTGTGACGAGTGTGGGAAGAGCTTTGCCCATCTGTGCAATCTCAAGACTCACCAAAGGGTCCACACCGGGGAGAAACCGTATGGTTGCACGCTGTGCGGCAAGAGTTTCTCTCAGAATCGTGTTCTTCAGAAACACATACTTACTCACTCCTAGTGAGGAGTAAAACTGGGGGGAACATTGAGCAAGATCTTTGAATTTACTGCCCCTGCTGGGCAATTAAGTTACACTTACGTGGCACAGAGTAGAACAGTTTGATCACATTTTATATGGTGCTTACTTTATCAGGCCTTTTCTGTTCTGGGATCATCACAGATTCTCATCACATGCTCGGCAATAAATAAGTGAAACTTATGCCAACGTATTTGATTTTGAGTGTGCTGTACCCTCGTCCTTTGTATTTATGATTTTTTGTATCACAATGGACTAATGGGTCTTTTTCGATATATTCAAGAGAATCCGACGTGTCTGTTGCTAGTTTTCTTCAATGGTTGATGCTAAGATGCCTAGATACGATGAAGCAAAAAGACAGTTTGTGATAAATAAATAAAAATGTACTCCTTGTAGTAGTGGCGCGGTAGAAATAATATTACTGCATCGAGGTTAGAACGCAAAATCATCACAAATCATCCGGCACATTTTAATGTATTAAATTATTCCTCACGTTCGCAAAATAACTCGCCCTGCCGTGAACAAGCGCAGTAGAGGCTGTTTCCCGTTACTTCTCCAGCTCCTATGGACACGTTCTAGGTGACTGGGGGGCAGAGAGAGAGACTATGCATTTAATATACCAGGCAATGATAAGATCTGTACTTGACTATGGGTGTTTTGTTTATGGCTCAGCTGCCAAGTCGGTGCTCGGGAAATTAGACATTCTACAGAGCAAGGCATTGAGACTCTGCTGTGGGGCTTTTAAAACTTCCCCAATTCCTGCACTGCTTATTGAAATGGGAGAAATGCCCTTATACTTAAGGCGTATTAAGTTGGGGCTGCAGTACTGGGTAAAACTAAGTGGAGCTAATAAAACACTCCCAGCCAGGTGTCTTTTACAAGGGTCATGGGATCCGGGTGGCAAGATTAAAAGGAAACCATTTTTTGACAGTGTTAATCAGTGGGCCAGTAAATTGAGAATGGAGCAGGAAAGCATAGCAAATCATACGGGCTGGTTACCCGTACCTTTTTGGGTAATGCAAGCGCCAGACATTGACCTCATTTTTTTACAAGAAAAGGACAGTAATGTGATAGTTTCAAAAACAGAACATTATCTCAGCAGAGAGATGGAGTCTTATTTGAAAGTTTTTACAGTTGGTTCTAGGGACCCAGAGAGTGGGAAAGCAGGATTTGGACTGTATTTGGCTCAGTTTGGTCTTAGGATTGAGCGGCGTGTCACTGATGGAAGTTCTGTCTTCACAACAGAACTACTGGCAATTCTTTGGGCTTTGTGGTGGACAGAGGACGTAAGACCAAAGAAAGTCCTCATTTGCTCTGACTCAGAAGCTGCTCTGATGGCTATAAGAGGACTTAAATCAAAAGCTCGGCCTGACCTTATTAATGAGATTTTATCTGTTTTGTTCAGAATTGGGAAATCTGGTTGCGAAGTCAAGTTCTGCTGGGTTCCTGGGCATAATGGAGTTGAGGGAAATGAAATAGCTGACGCTATAGCTAAAGCAAAGGCAAGTCTAAAGAAGGGTGGAACTTAGAGGGAAAATCAAGGAGGGTGTTGAAAGAGAATGGCAGGGATTATGGGAAAAGGAGACTAAAGGAAGACACTATTTTTATTTTCATCCTCAGATTAAAAAACCCAGTTGTTGGTCTGGAACCCGAAGAGATTCGGTTAAAATTAGCAGACTGAGGTTTGGACACTGTGGGTTAAATCATTACTTGCGCATTGCAGGAAAACATCCAACAGGACTATGTGAGTGTGGAAACCCAGAAACAGTCAAGCATGCTCTCCTGGAGTGTGGCAAGTATAAAGCAGAGAGGGAAACTTTCTATAAGAGATTGTCAGACCTAGGAGTAGTTGCATTCTCCATTAAATCTTTTTTTGGCCAAAGCGAGAACCACCAGCTAATCACCAATACGGTTTTACAGTTCCTGCATGAGTCAGGGCTGTATATGAGAGTGAGCTGCAATTGTTAAATTTCTATCCTGTGGAGGGCAGTAATAGGCCTAGTTGCATGTAGACTGCCGGAAACTGATAAGAAGAAGAAGAAGAAGAAACGTTCTAGGTTCATCCACTGAACTCTATGGTACGCTGCATGGTTTCATTTTTTTTTTTTTACATTCTCTGGATTTCACCCGAGTCTACTGTGTGTAGTTCACGTAATTAGCAAGACATGGCGACTTGTACTCCTTTTCAGGTTCAGATGGCCTCCATCATGGAGGTTTTAACTAAAACGGCACTCGCAGAGATTACTAAACTAGTCGACGACGCGTCTGCGGCATTACGATTGGAAATGGTCAGAAGCCAAAGCGAGAACGAGGCGCTAAAAAATAAGTTACTGGTTATGGAGGGAGAGCTCAGGGCTGCGCGAGGATGTGAAGAGGGAACGCCGAACAGTTCTCTAAACATCGCTTTTGAAGTTAAGGTTTGCGATGAATTCAGAAAAGCACGAAACTGTAAGTTCCATACCTTATTGCATGGAAATGCACAACATTTTGGTCGTACTTCTAATGTAGAGGCAAGATGACATCGTTTTCGACCTGCAGTTGATTGTGTATTTTGCCTCCAATATGTACGGTTGCAGGGGAAGGAAATGTCGCCGTAGAGAGAGTCTTTGACGGGCTATTGAGCACAAGTCCGGCCGAAGATGAACAGTACGTACCCGTGGAGAAGATGAAGACTGTTGCGGATGCCTTGGACATAAAGTACGAGGTAAATGCAACAGAGTTTAAGTGACCCTGCACGAGTTTACATTTATGTTATGGGATATCGGTCAGGTCAGGACATGCGATAATTAATATGGGCGTGGTCATTACCTAGCTAAATTGTATAACGTAGTTGGCCTTTTATTGTTGGTATAAAGACCGCACGACCTAAGTCAGTCTCGTTGCACATTCTGTTAGATATCAACGTTTCTATACTTAGTTATGTCCTTGAATGCAGTTTCACCGTTTATATTCACCGGCATCCCAGTGCAATATAATGAACAGTTAAGTAAACGTAGTTCTTGTCAGTAATCAATTTTCCTTATATGTATAAATGGAATGACTAATCCCGTAGGTTGTTAAAATAGCGTTTTGTCCCGTTAATGTTTCACTGGTTTTGTAGTTTGGATACGTTGTTTTGATGATAATGCAAATTGCAGTGCGCGAAACCCGTGTACTTAGTTTTTAGGGTTCCAAGGTGTAATGGTTAGCTTTCTGGATTCTGAATCTAGCGATTCGATTTAAAATCTCGGTGGAACCTGTAACTTTATGTCTGCGAAATTGTTTAACCTGCCTGTTTATTTCTGGCACTGTGAAGCAATGGTTCTTAATTGCACTACATGACTATTCTTGGTCTGGGGCTGTTTTTCTTGGTTTGGGCTAGGTTAGTAAAGGGTTATCTTATACAATCACATTCTGGACAGTTTGGGGAAGGCCCTTTCCTGTTTCAGCATGGCATTACCCCCAGGCACACAGCAAAGTCCATATAGAAGTGGTTTCACATTACATGGTTTTGTCGAGAACAGTGTAGTATAACCTGACTGGTCAGCACAGAGCCCTGACCTCAACCCCAACCAGCACCTTTAGGATCAGTTGGAAAGCCAACTGTGAGCCAGGCCCAATCACCCATCACATGTTGTATTTAGCCTTGTGTATGTGCGTGGGCACTGTAGTAAAGTGAGGCGATGAAAGCATTTGTCCACAGACAGTGGTTACTGTTGGTGTTTGGGTGGGGGAGAGGCAGGTTCAGAAGAAGAAATGCTGGTCTTAAAGGCTTTGATTTGCTGGTGTTCTTCACACTTCCTGTTTGTCAGCCTGAAGACGGGGAGCAGGATTGGTCAGAATCTGTGCCGCTCAGCAAGGATCGGCTGGAAGAGGACCCAAAGACGAGCCAATCACAGGCAGAACAGAAAATCTTTGAGGAGACTAGCTGTGGTAATTTCCTGTGGGGATTAATAATATATTTGTAATTGGGTTTCACCGGTTGTAGTCGCTAAGCCCATCATGGCTAATCCAGTCATATTATTGTGTCATGTTACCAATTAACAGCAGTTTAGATTTCAAGATAGCTGTATTTTTGCGCAGGCACATCAGAGGCAGCCGTAGCTGCTGCTAACGGTGGTGAAGGACCCCTCTGTGAGGAGAAGGAGGAGCTGCACATGCAGCCCTGCCCTGCAGGAGACCCAGAGAAGGGGCTGCAAGCCGAACTGAAGCAGGAGCCCGACGGGGAGCCTCTCACCCCTGGACACCCCCTGCCAGGATCTGGAGAGGGGCTGGAGGTCCAGTGCGCGTGGAGCAAGGCCACCAGATCGGGAAAGGTTCAGGAAATGCTCCGACAGCACGGAGGAAGCTCGGAGCCCGGAGGTGCACGGTCAAACGACCGATTCTCTCCTCGCCATTACAGAGCTTCTCGGAGGCTGCGCTCTGAGAAGAACGAGGGCCCAACGTCACACCTCGAGCAGAAACAAAATGGCCGCCCCGGCGAGGCGCCTGATGCCATTTCGGCAGAGATGGCGGTCCCTCTGGGTTCTCCGGGACAGCGTGCTGGAAGCACCCTGTGCGAGGAGAGTTTCAACACGTCAGCAGAAGCAGAGAGTCGCTGGGGAATCGAGGGACGGGAGGAGTTCATCTGCACGTGCTGCAGGAAGACGTTCCCGGATGCTCTCGAGCTGCAGACGCACGAAGAGGAGCAGCACGGCACAGGGAAACGTTTCGGCTGTTCAGAGAGCGGCAAAGCTTTCGCTTGCTCCAGCGTCCCGGAAAAGCACCAGCGGATTCACAGCAAGCGCGGTAAAAGCTTCTCCCAGATCAGCAATCTTAAAACTCACCAGATTACTCACACCAGAGAGAAATGCTTCCGCTGCACGGTGTGCAGTAAGAGCTTTGCCCATCTCTATGATCTTAAGCATCATCAGAGTGTCCACACAGGAAAGAAACCACACAGCTGTGACGAGTGTGGGAAGAGCTTTGCCAAACTGAGCAGACTGAAGACTCACCAAAGGGTCCACACAGGAGAGAAACCGTACAGCTGTAACGAGTGTGGGAAGAGCTTTGCCCAACTGTCCACCCTCAAGACTCACCAGAGGTTGCACACAGGAGAGAAACCGTACAGCTGTAACGAGTGTGGGAAGAGATTTGCCTATCTGTCCAACCTCAAGTCTCACCAGAGTGTGCACACAGGAGAGAAACCACACAGCTGTGATGAGTGTGGGAAGAGCTTTGCCCATCTGCACACCCTCAAGACTCACCAGAGTGTGCACACAGGAGAGAAACCACACAGCTGTGACAAGTGTGGGAAGAGCTTTGCCCAAGTGTCCACCCTCAAGACTCACCAAATGGTCCACACCGGGGAGAGACCGTACGGTTGCTCGCTGTGCGGCCGCCGTTTCTCCCGAAACCGCGGCCTTCAGAGACACATACTTTCTCACAGCGCGGTGTAAAAAATTATGGGACCTTTGAGCGAAAATCAAAGATCTTAACCTCTCCTCCTCGGCGAGCAAGTTCCACTTTATGTGCCGCAGAGCAGAACACATGGACCCCATTTTACACAGAGCTCACTTAGTCTGGCCTTCTCAGCTCAGGGAATCGTAGAACCACATACCTGCACTGAGAAGGCAGTTGAACACACTCCTCCATAATCAGACACACCTGTGAGGCAATTTGTCCCAAAAAGTATTATAGAGCTCACTGTATTTTGAGAAATAATATTTGGCATGGATTTTTATTGTATAACTGTTGACCTTTTTTTTAAAAAAAAAAATTCTGTTACCAATGACCATCAATAAATTGGATTTGGATTTTATGTTTTAGTAAAACTGGCATGCAAGCATCACTCTCCCCAGTGAGCCAGAACTGGCAGCTTGGGCTCTGCTATAGTACAGACTGGGCCCCCGCAGCTTGCTGTACATTTCCAGGAAGCAAAAACCAGTACTACAGTTCTGACCTGTGAGTGACCTGTCAATCAAAGCCCACTCTTGGGCTCAATCAAAGGGAGAATTGAACGACCAACAATATTGTTTGCTTTCATTGGAAATAAGCTTGTTTTGGTAGACATTAGCTGGTTTTATTTATAAAGAAATGCGGATGAGGACTAAATGCCAAACGTGTTGGATTCCAGTGTAATGACGCATGACATGTTAACTTTTCTTTTGACTGAGATCTTCCTTGTCCATTTTCTTTGTCATTGTAACTGGATGCAGCGAAAATATATTTCTCAAGGTCAGTTTATTGTGTGTACGGAGTGATTTTAAACAAAATGAAAAGTCTTTGCATTTGGATGAGAAATAAAACGTGTTTTTTCATAACGATCATTGTCGTTCAGAATTGCGTCTGATATTGTGAAGTTAAAGAGGCCACTTCACTGTGGGCACTGTGACCTGCGTAGGCTACTGGTGTCGCAATTACATACGTTAAGAAGTCCTACATGTCTGGAGGAGAAAACCACGGAACTCGATGTGGCCGTCGCGTGCCCTTCCACTATTTGCTTATCGCTGACATCTACTGCCCATTATGTTGAAGTAAATTCCGGTGAACGGAACACCGGTCACATAATGTACAGCTTATCAGCTACCCATAGCCGTGAGCATCAAGTCTAGTTCACTGGGTAAGCCCTGGCTAATTCCGTAAAGATTTGGCAAATCGTAAACTAGAATTGCGGCACGACTGCAAGAGATACTGTATGAGAGCTACAGCATCAGCATGAAGATATACGAATGCAGCATGAAAGTACTCGATGATACTATGGAAACATGAGTGCGAGAAAATCGATAGTTTTCACATAAAGTGATACTAGATCGGGGGCCCAGAAGAGGAGCGTAGTGTTAAAGTACATTTGAACATTTTTCTCGCCAATAGTGAACTTTGGCAGAGCTATTAGGGACTGTGAGAACACGTCGCTGTTTAGGCTCAATTTTTCGCTGTCAGAAATGGACTTGCGTCCGTAGCAACCAAGCGGCCAAAACCAGACTTCGTTTTTGAAGCTCATTTCCTAGTGTTGTAGTTCCTGGTTGCTCACTAGCGCCACTACGGATGGCTCCAGTATAGGTGTTTTCATATCCGGTTTCCATGTAAGTCTACGGTACAAATGCGATCAAAATACAAAGTCAATAACTTTTTCTCACGAGAACAAATAGTCATAATATGTGTATTTTATTCGTCTTATGACTGTCCATGGGTAGATTTCATGATTTATTGCGTCATTTGGGCACAGTGCCAATATTTGTTCTGGACCAATGAGGTACAGTTTGCGTCACTTCCGGATCACTGCAGAGGACTGAGCTACAGTAGGGGCTACAGTCTATGGTCACTGGGGTGGGCGGTGGCGCCTCTTGGCCTTGACATTGCGGCTCCGGCCACGGTCCGCCTGTGCTAAGTCTGAAAATGCAGGCATCCCATTTCGTGGTGATTTCATTATGGCGTGTGCTATTTACAGCTGCACTAGACGACCATAAAATAATCCTCCTCTCAAGTTTTTCGGTAGCCGAATCATTTTTACTATTTCCTTTAGCCTACTTAACCAAATAATTACTTGGCAGAAAGCGTAATCAGCTTGCTATATTTGGTAGTCCAGTAGTAGCCTATGCTAAAACAGTTCGCAACTTCGGCTACCAAGCCATTTGACTAGCTAGCTAACCTTAACCGGCAAACATTCAATCTATCAGACGTGTTTGACGGCTTGTCAGTCGTGTACATTCCGTAAATGTCTACCTGGGCCATGCTTCACGCGTGACAAAGCTACTATAATCCCGATTTTGGGATAAACACTTTTTCAGTTTCACGAAGCGAATTAAGAGTCTCAAGGTTCATTTGCTGAATAACATACAACACACGATGAAATCACACACACAGAATTTAACGAAATTAACCATCTTGGCATTTAGAAAGGAACATGTTTTTAGCATTTAAGAGACCGACAAGCTAGGCATTTAAGACAGTGGTTCTCAGAATCGGTCCTGGGGGCTCCTTGCGTATTTTGGTTTTTCTCCATTGGTTTTGATGATTTACAAGAAAAAAATAATAGCCTAATATAATAATAATTATAAATTCAATGTAGGCTACATTATTTTTGTCTTCATGCACAACGTGGAAAACTTGCTGTACAAAGTGCGTTGTCATATTTACACGCCTGCAGATCAGTTATTAAAATACTTGGTAGATTTGTTAATCACCGCTGAAAGTGTTAATTTTTATTCGGTAGAAAGTGATTTGCGAACGATCGGTCAGCCTGCGTCACCCAGCAAGTGAACACCACAAACGGCGATGGAGTAGCTAGTGGCAGTTACTGGCTCATTAACTGACTGTGGCGAAAACCTACGACGATAACTTGCTCGGTTAACAGCAGGTCTACCAGACAGTTATACGAAAATTAGCCTAGTCAAATCACCAGTAGCCCACACATCTCTGATTGATTGACCATCAGTGTAGTCAATGTTCTTCCCCTGTGGTTCATATTGCTAATGCGTGAGCTAACCACGGATAGCCTACCTAGCTCACTGTCAAGCTGATATGCTAGCTAAGCATATTCGTTTTGCTGAGAAACATAAATTGAAGATAACTGAACATAGCCTAGTTGTATTTTTTATGTTATACATATAACGTGATTACATGACACAGTACAGTCACGGATGGAAATATATTTTAAAACATAACGGCAGACAGTCAGCTAGCTTCAAGTTCGTTCTGCAATCGTTCATTCAGGTTGATGGGCTTTTCCGCACCGGACTGTCAATCAAATTGTAAAAAACACAAGACCGCTTAACTCTATGGTTTTGGCTCCAAATCGAGAAAATGGCCGCGCCCGCCATTGAGCTTCAAAACGTGTTTTAGAGACCCACGGAGAGTTAATGGGTGACGTCACAGTAGCTTTGTCCATATTTTTTACAGTCTCTGGCAGCAACGCTAACCGAAAACAAAGTATCCCTACATCCGGTTGTGATAGCCATCTTGTGAAATAGGCCTATCCTCTCTTCAACTGACGTCGTTGGGTAAGCCACTGGGTAAGTTGTGGAAGTGGTCCCTCTACAGGGTTGGAGCCCTGATCTATGTGGTCACTTCTGGCACTACGATCTTTACTTCACTCTAGTGTGTTTCTTTTGCACCTCTGCACCTTGAACTAATGCCCTTGTTGTACGTCGCTCTGGATAAGAGCGTCTGCTAAATGCCTGTAATGTAATGTAATGGTGCCCCGTACAATCAGTTACCGAATACGCACCAGATCTTTGCCAACTTTCCTTACGTTCGCTTCATAACCCAGTTATTTCCCATGTTGTCTTTCCCACCCCAGCGTGATGTCCAGTGTTTTGAGTTCGCTTTTGAAAAACGTTATACAAAACTATTATTATTATTATTAGAACATGGTGTCGTTAATGAAACATGGGACCTCACAAAGAACAAGAATCTCAGAGCTGCCGATTGTTTACTTGTAGGTTGATCCTGCGGTTGCACAATAAGGACAACGAGCAAACAGAGCACCACACAGGCTCAATTCATAATGAAGCGTAAAAAAAAACATGCGTAAGGTCACGTTTTTAAATGCGGGACACGTCTGGTTGCCTGTACTTATTGCTAGAAATGCTCAAAGAGGCTCAGTGTCTATGAACAGGAGAAATTTTGGGGGTATGTTTCCAGGCGTTTTATCTGTCCAAGACGACTCAACATGCTGTTTCACAGACAAGGTGAACTAATGGGTTCAGCTGCAGCGTACTGATAGGAAATTAAACCTCCAGACCACAGAACTGCGTAACAACTGGAGTGGCTGTCCAAAGATGTGGAATAACGATTAGCTATTCCGCCGACATGCAGTTCTGTGGTCTAGAGGTTTGAACTGCAGGTAAGCACACTGCAATTGACATATGAAGTCAAGTCATGACGTATTTCCGGGGGAAAGACGTCATCAGCAAAGGGCTGACAGAGTGGAAGGGTGTTCTCCAGCATCATGGAGTCCGTACGTTAATACTAAATCCAAGGAAAAAACAGGCAATCAACCGCAAATCCGTAATGGTAAGTGCCGTAACTATAACTTTGTGGCGGGAGCAGTTGAATTAAAAAATATGGTGGTCTTGCACCTTAATACGTAACTTCACATTGATATTTACAAACATTTGCACTACATGTTAACAGCCCAGTTGCATTCCTCGGGAAGGCCGCACGAGATTTCTGAAGTTCTGTTCCATCTGTTAAACACATTTCTATAATATTCCACTAGAGGGTGCAAGTTCTTCATAAATAAATTTAGCAGCCTGTACTTACGTTGTGGAGGGTGATGTGTGAATTCAAATGCTCGTTTTGCTCGACAAAACGTAACATTCATATCAATTTTCAAGAGACACAGCAGGCAGAGTTTTGCCTGGTTGAAAGCCGTACATATGAATCAATTTGCCGCGGGACAGCTGTCCCCAATTTGGACCCAAGACTTTAAGTGTTTGATCTTGTGAAAATGCCTTTGCCCATTTCCGCAGTCCCGATACTGATACCAAAAGCTTAAAAACGCATTCACCAACTGGTCATGCAATTACTAAAATAAGTGACCTAAACGTTACTTTATCACAAGTGAATTGCTTCTCCAATTCTATACACTTTCTGCGTGTATGTTAAAACCAGGGACAACTAAATTGGGATAAGACAGTGTGTGGTCACACACATTACCACACACGACTCATAGATAAATGAGAAGGGCTCTCACCCGTCTCCTCCTCCGAGCGCTCTGAGTACATTCGCTGGGTTTGGGCCCAAAGCACACTTGCCTAAAGTGCCTAAACTCAATCATATTTGGCCCGGAATCATATGCTGTCACGGAAAGTATCTACCAATTGCCATCATTGTTTTTCTGTTAGTTGTAACCAATGTGCTCCTTGACTGGTGGAGCTCCTATTTTCTACCAGTAAGGCGAGATCATGATTGATTTTGTATTTTGCTCAGGGGTGATAACATTTGGATCGAACACGTCGTGGCTATCTCCTTTGGAAGAGACGCTAGAGGAGCCCCACCAATCACAAGGTATGTTGTTAACAGCAAATGGATAAACACCGAAGGTGATTGGTGGATACTCACCCACCGCTGATCTGAGGTCAGTCAAGTTTGATTGTGATGTCACAGTGCAGTCTGGGGTTTGGGTCACTCTGGAACCCTTGAGTACCAAGAGTTCCATGCCTGCCTCTCTGAAGAATGTCAGGCAGGGGCTCGATTAGAGACATGGGATTGGATCAGGAGAGACTCTGACCAGATCAGCAGGACAGAGAGCCCCTCATCCCCCCAAGGGGTTTTAGACAATGTGGAAAGCCAGATTCATACTTTTCTTTTGTTCAAAATCTCTCCACAAACTGAACTCTGGACTGGACACTGTCAGGTCCAGATGTTGTAATGCCTGTGTTCATTACTTGAGTGCATTCTCTGAGAGTTAACATGCTTTTAAATCTTTGCTGCCCTATTGGTCAGGTCCCTCTTGAAAAAGAGATTCCAGACCACAGTGGGACTTAAGTAAAAATTTAAAAGATGCTACTCTGGTAAAAAGAAATTTAAAAAATGGGGGTGGATTCTGTGCACTCACTTTAGGGTTCAGGGGTAGTTGCCTGGGAGACCAAGAAACAGGATAACATAATTAAGCTCTTAAAGGACATGAATGCAGCCCTTGTAGTCTGACAGAGGATATGACCTGCCTTCCCGGACCTGGAAGCTATGAAACGTGACACCTGTACAGGTCGGTTCTTGTGTGTGTGTGTGTGAGTGAGATGTGCGGGGGGGGGGGGGGGGGGATTTTGCTCCTGAATCTGGACCAGCCTTTCTCTGTCTGTCCTCTAAAGCACCACGGGCAGGGACAAATCCACGTTGCCTCTCTGTGGAAAAGGCTCAATTTTCGACATTTGACACGCCCTCCTTAATAGACACCCGACAGCTTTAACGGGACGGCGGGTCCAGCTGTTATTTTTGGCGGCACTGTTTTGTTTGTGATGGCGGCGGCCTTGGGGGGGGGGGAGGGGGGGGGGGGGACGGTTTATGTTGAGGGGGTCGGGGTGGCAGTGCAGTATAGTGACCTCAAACCGTGAGGTGTGACCTCATAGCTTGGGGGGCGTCGGCTATGAGAACAGAGAGGACTGTGGGAGAATCCGTGTCCTCCACTAGGCAGCCTAGCTGTGTCTTATCAAAGCAATGATTTGCTTCCCTTCTGGGGAAGCGTCCGCTTCATGATCCCACCGCAGATATAACCTGTTTCGTATCCCGTTGACACGTCGGAAAAAAGGAAAGACGAGAGGTTCTCATTGTTGAAGGATACGTGCGGTTGTTCGTAACCTGTTTGCGAATCTGTCGGCAGTGCCCCACAGGGACGCTATGGGCAATTAACCCGCCATTAGCCGTTACACAACGATGGCTCATTCCCAGTTTTAAAAAAAATTGTTTTCAGTCAGGCAATTAAAACTGTAACTTATGCAAGATCAAACAATATCCATTGAGTGCATCTTAAGCATGACCTATAGTACAGTACACTCCTGGGCAAAAAAAAAAATGGGCCAAGCCCAAATATTAAGCTTTTAATGGTCTTAACAACAAAACATTGGTCAGAAAATTAGCAAGAATTAAACAAATGCACTCCTGAGACCCCCTGTGCCACCATTTTCTCATTTACTTTTGCTGCAGTGAACTGGCTTTAAGTAATCAAGGGTCCAAGGTTTGAAATGAGCCTCATACCACCGTGCTGCTGCCGGATATGCAGTAGATACTACAAGCATTGTTTCTCCTGATTAATTTTCCTGTTGAACTCAATGGAAAAAATATTCAGGAGAAACAATGCTACCTACTGCACAGCAGCACAGTGATTTGAGGTTCATTTGAAACCTTGGACCCTTGATGACTTAAAGCCAGTTCAGTGCAGCAAGACCAGAACTCGTTGATGTATAATAAATAAATAACTAAAACCGATGAAACAATACCCTATACTATTTTATTTCCTACTTTGTTTTGATTTCTCGCACGTTAATAAGGACACAGCTGTGCTTGGGAACGAGCGACGAGGCGGACCTCGGGATTGAAATGCGCGGGTGCAGCGTCTGCTCCGGCGAGATAGCGGCGTTATCTCCGCGCTCCCTGAACAGCGCGCCGGCAGAAGCTTAACTCGCGCGTCTAATATCCCCAGATCCGCGCGGATGGCGAGTCTGCACGCGGGGAGTCTGCGGGATCGTGATATTCTGTTAACAAGCCCCCAGCGAGGCGAACAGCTGGCTGGCTGTCGGCGCCGTCACACCGCCTTGAGATTCACTGGCAGGTAAATGCCCTCGAATATCAGCAACGGTGGAGTATGTAAGGCGCGAGATTAGCGCCTTGGCAGCTGGGGGCGTGTCTGTGACCGGCTGCGCGTATCTCTCCTGGCTCTCTCCAGGACGCGCTCCAATCAGGAGCTGGCAATGCGCTGCTTTTGTATAAGAACTTTCGCCATAAGAAGCAGCAATAAATTCATAACATCTCTCTCTCTCTCTCTCTCTCTCTCTCTCTCACCAGCAGAAAATGAATCAATGTAATGCTGTCTGATGATTGATAATAATGAGCCATCAGTGCCACTTGCATGCTGTATAAACTGCAAAATAAATAAAATTCCACGATGACTTACAAGCCTATTAATAAGACAACAGACAAATCTACAGTGCTTGTAGTCACTTTAGGATTTTACTTATGGTCGAGCTGGAAAGTGTTGAATATGAAGAAAAGTTAGGCTATTCACTACCTGGTTGCAACCTGCAGAATAGCGTAGGCCTACTGCGAACGCTCAAACCAAACACTGTCCTCAACCATCGCACTATTTCTGCAAAGCTATCCGCATTGATATTGTGCATTATTGTTTTCAAATGTTTTCAAATACACAGGACGTGATGTTGAAATCCAAAGTGCCACCTCTTAAACCCCCTGTGCTCCCGGTGGTGATGGAAGACTTAAACACTGATCTACGCTACTCCGATGTTGAGAGAGGCTGTCCAGACACGTCATTGGGGTTGTAAAGTGGGCTCCTACTT
The DNA here is from genome assembly GCF_018555375.3 of Anguilla rostrata. Classification (NCBI taxonomy): domain Eukaryota; kingdom Metazoa; phylum Chordata; class Actinopteri; order Anguilliformes; family Anguillidae; genus Anguilla; species Anguilla rostrata. The sequence goes on along the minus strand of NC_057937.1, from coordinate 62,094,863 downwards.
TCATCAACGTTTTGCTGACTGGGCCCACGACGTCTCCAGTAGGCTCAGCGGTGCGTTCTGGTGTCCCAGAACCACCCCCCTCTGCATCTGCCTAGCCGGCTTATTTGGGACACCAGCTGGGGTCTTTTCTCTTCAGCCAGAGCCACTGGCTACTCCGCTCTGCCACCCCTGATGTTTCCTTGATGGCCTGGCGTAGGGCTTGTCCGCTGATCCTCAGGTCCCTCGTCGGTCTTACAGTTGATGTTGCCACGAAGCCCCGACATCCAGCTTCTACAGGGCAGATCTTTGCTCTCCAGCCCCACTGTTCTCCCTCCGCTGCAGGCTCTGAATATCGCAACTTCTTTCTTTCGAAGGCTTCCCGCACAGCATCCTCCCAAGGGACTGTGAGCTCCACAAAGTGCACCGTGCGCTGAGAGTTGGACCAGGGGACCAGATCAGGCCTCGAGCTGGCGATGGCTCTCTCTGATGGAACCGGAAGCCGTTGGCCCACGTCCACCAGCGTCTGCCCGTCCCGGGCCAATAATCCTGCTACTCCTCCGGACCCTCTCGAACCCGCTAGCCGCTCGCGAGAGAGAGAGCGTAACTCCCCGGCCAGCACGGCCGCGTGAAGCTCGCCCTGAAGCTCCGGGGGGCGTTAGCCCTCCCTCCCGCCCTCCGCATTACCGCGGCGGCCCTAATCCCGTCCGCGAGATCAGCAGAGGGCCCGCGCGGCCCCGCAGCTCTCCGGAGGTGAGGTGCACGCGGGGACTCACAGCGAACGCGTTGCCTCTCTGTTCCTCACGCCTGATTGGACGGCCACGGCAGGAAATAGACTGAGGTTCCGTAATCCTCGCTGTTTGCCAACTCGGCCATTTCGTTTTATGTGTGTAGCCTATTTTTTAGGTATATATATATAATTTTTTATTATTTCTAAATAATTTTACAAAGCCACGCTGTTGTAAGTACTATACTAGATTCCATTTCTGTCTCAGGCATGCCATGTACAGCAACATACAGAAAAAAATGATCATGCATAAAATATGGGCATGTGGACTACGACTACAAATTATAGTCACCAGCAAATAGTAAAATATGTTTTTATAAAGCTCTTCTGTGACATATTTATGTAATTTGTTAGGAAGTTATTTGTTTAATTATTTAAGGAGTCTTTTAGAAAATGACGTGCATTTTAAGTTGTAACAGGACTATAATAGAGTGTGTTTTCCTTGGGTGGCCTCCAGCGGGACTGATTTTTGCAAACCAAAAAAGTGACCACTGGAGTGACGTGACGACAGAGTGACCCCTCCGTTTGTTGTGTACCAGCACACAAAGTCACACAGTCGATTCTCCTTCATACGATTGGCTTTGGTAATTACCCACGCCCCCCAAGCCCATCAGTGCCCCCCCCCCTCCCCGTGTGAAGTCGATATGCCACGCCACCGAGCCACAGTCGCGTTGGGACCCGTTATTTTCGGCGTCCCGACTGTGCCAGCGCGCGACCCCGTCATCGCATCGCATCGCATCGCGGACCGGGCGGGGCGCTCGCCGCCGGTGGCCAGCCGCTAATTGGCGGCGTCGTGTGGGGGCCGGCCGAGCGGATTAACCCCCCGGCCCGGCTGGAATCCTCATCAATTACTCGCGGCGCGGACCCTTTTAAAAACAATAACAGATAACCGCGTCTTTATCTGCCTCAGCGGCGGGGTCGGACCTGCCCACCCCGCGCGCCCGCAGATGTTTCCGCCAGAGCTGCGGCTTTCTCCTTTCTTTCTTTTTTTTTCTTTTTCTTTTTTTTTTTTGCTGCTCTGACTAATTGGGGACGTAATTGGAAGGGATTACGTTTCTTGTTTTAGGAGAAGTTTCCGTGAAGGATGCGCCCGGGAGTTCATCCAGATGTTCCCCCGCACATGTGGCCGGCTCCCTCCTGGCCTGCAGCGCCCGAGATGAAAGAGGGGGGGGGGGGCGGCGCGCGTTTCGGGGGGGGGGGGGTGAACACTGTTCTGCAGGGTGGCTTGCCCTCTTATAAGGCATGGAGACGAGAGAAAAGGCTGATTATGCGCTTAAATGAACTCTGATGGACTGCAGATGAGTCCTTTTTTTTGGGCTTTTTTGGGCGGGGGGGGCTAAACATTATTAGAGTTGTATTAACGCAGAGCTTTTTTTTTGATTGCTCTGCAAGGTCACACAGAGGACAAATATTAATCGGGGGGTGGGGGTTCCAGGTATTTTACAGATTTGAGTACATGCTGTACCCCCCCCCCCCAAAGCAGTGTTTCTGCTGTTTCAAGAGTCTCTTAGTTTCACTATTAGACTGTTAGCTTTTCTGCAAATGAACACAAGGGTTCGTTTCGAATGTCAGCTTTGCTCCTCTTCACGCCAAAAAATAAAAAATAAATAAAAAACCTGCACTGAATGAACTGTGCCTGTGGGAACTCTGTGAGTCATCCAGCATCCTCGCAGTGTAGAGAGTCTTTGCCTGACGCATAACCTCTTCGCAGCTCTGTGATGACACTGTCCAGATACCGGGAAGTTGATGCACTGTTGCGGTCGTTTTGCGAGGCGTATCCGATGGCGGGAAACCCCAGCTGGAGCATCTGGGCCCGCTAATCGCTCCAACAAGGGAGCGGAATTCCAGAAGAAGAGCTCAGACTTGAGCTCCCGAGCCCATGAGACCGGAGTGTCCTGAAGCTCTGAATGTCCCCACGTCTGGAGAGAGGGAGAGAGGGAGGGAGGACCAGGGGAGGGAGGGAGGGAGGGAGGGAGGACCGGGGGAGGGAGGGAGGGAGAGAGGGGGGAGGGAGAGGGAGGGAGGGAGGAGGAGGGAGGGAGGGAGGGAGAAGGAGAGAGAGAGAGAGGGAGAGGGGGGAGGGAGGGAGGGAGAGAGAGAGAGAGGGAGAGAGGGAGAGAGGGAAGAGGGAGGGAGGGAGAGAGAGAGAGGTCACCAGTAACACTCTCAAAGTGTTTCTGCTACATCGTACGGACAGACACCATTACCCCCAGCACCACAGTGGTTAGATTAAGAAAGGTCAGTTGTACATCAGAGGGTTGCAGGTTCCAACCCTGAGTGGAGTGTTACAGCAGGCATGAATAACTCCAATTGTGTGACACTGGTCTGGTGTTAAATGGATTCAGGTTGTGTTCTGCCTCTAATGATAGGCACACTTGTATTTGAAAACACTTTGTCTGTTGTGACCTCCAGCTTCTCTCGTGGTTTTTTTTTGGTGAAAGGGGAAAGAGCACACAAGCGCTTTGTTGTTGTTGTTTTTTTTAAAAACATGTCTGGCGAAAGGGACGAGCGGCTGTTGCTGGCGTGCTCCCGTGGCGACATCTTTGGCGAAAGGGTGTCAGCGCGGGAGAGAGGGGGCCGGGGGGAGGCGATGGTCTGTGGGGAGTTTGAATGGGGCAGTGTGATGAGTGCTGCTGGTGCTCTGTGGCTCAGTGTAAGAAGTGCCGGGCGTTGTGCTGTGGACTCCAACATTCAGGAGAGCCAGGAGTTAGCCGCTGATTGGCTTATTCCCTGCCGGCTGGCTGTCCGCGGTCTGAGTTCTCCCCTTCAGAATGTCCCTCCCCCCCCTGACCCCTGGAACGGTCCAAAAACGCACTGAGAGTGCTCTCTCATTTATTTCCCTTTAATTAAGCGCTTCCTGCCCTCCGCCGCTGGCCTGCCCACACCCAGTGACGTCAGGCCAGTCAGGCATGGGCTTGGGGCTTATTTACACAGACTTGCACAAATAAAGACTGACATCATCCTCCCACAGCGAGGCTCGCTTTCCCTTCTGACCTTTGCCCTTTGACCTGTGACTGAGGGGATGTCACCGCTCCTCTGGTTGGGTCCAGCAGCTGCGCTGGATCTGGTCAGCTGGTCCAGCTCTCGCCGAGCGCGTCGGCGAGCCTGAATCAGGCCAGGATGGTTAACGGAGGCAAGATATACTAAACCCGCGTCTGCAGACTACAGCTGGCAAACGCATGGCGCTCTGTCTCACACACACACACACACACACACACACACCACCCCACACACACACACACACACACACACGCACACACACACATGCACGCACACAGATGGCGGGTGACTATGCCAAATGCAACACACTAACATGGCGGGGGAAGTAGGTACTGCAGTGGGAGCTCTTTAACAGATAAGAGGCCTCGAGACATTGGAAAGTACAGCACAAACATTTTTGGGCGGGAGGTTCGCATAGGTCGCAGTAGCCAAAGAGTGACAGTACTTGTGCGTCCACTGTGTACGGACATTAAATCTTGGTATTTTATCCTCAAAAGGTCAAACAATTGTAGCTTGAGACGAAATGGAAAAGGTACATGCCATAGAAAGCTTGTATTTCTCTTTTTTTGTTTTGTTTGGTCCAGACTTTGTCCGAAGAAAAGAGAAAATGTCTAGGAGGTGGCAGGTAGTGATGGTGACTGTCCTTTGTGTGGTCAGGGTAAGCACTGAACCATTCACGGTTGCAGGAAGCAGGACGCAGGAAGTGGTCATAAGGGCGAGGAGCTCTTAGAAATCTGTTACAGTTGGATATGAATGAAAATTTGGAGGAATGGTCATCTGGTGCTCTCTGAAGCACTGCACTTTTCCTTAGTTTTATCACTTCTGTTCGTTGTTTTTTCTACATTGAAGTGATTTGACGCTGCTGTACTATGAAGGAATGGAGGAAAAAAGTGCTTCTGTAGTGACAATTTTAGCTCTTAAAGGGACAGGGATCTGGGCTGTGAATTGCACATCCCAAAAATACCAGGCCGGGCCTAGTCTCGGATTACTGACATCACAGAACTACAGGTGCGCACACCTGCGGACTCAGGTGGCGTTGCCTTGCCCACTGTCCTTTTGACGGTTTAGAACTCAAAGTCAGGGGATTATGGGATATTTCTTGGAGATTATTGGATGGGTATTTCACGGATGATATGACCGTTTTTTTTTTTTTAAACCAAACTTTGTGATGGAAAAAAGAAGACATGAAATGGAGGTTTTGCATGGCTCTTGAAAGGGAGCCGTGTTGCTAACACCATTCTGTGTAGAGTGAAGCCAGGTAGCTCGGTTTGATCCCCTGGGCTTCTGAGCATGTTGAAGTGTGCTTGTGCATGATACCTAAACCCCTATTGCCCCCAATGAGCTGATTGGTGCCTTGCATGGCTGATATATGAGTGTGTGCGTGAATGGGTGAATGAGATGGTGTGTGAGTGTATGCATGAAGGGGTGAATGAGAGGTATTCATTGTAAAGTGCTTTTGTATAGTCGCTGCTGGAAAATGCTCAAAATAAATGCAGTCCATTTACCATTTTTCTTGATGGATGTTCAAAAGAATTTTGAATCCAAATGAACACAAAACCTCACTCTTCTTAAAAAAATGATATGACCAGAGGACAATAGTTCAAATAATATTGCTAATAATATTTTACTTGTGAGCTTCTGTTGATGAGAAAGATTAACTGTAATTGAGATTGACACACACTGTCTGCCTTCAGCTCGCAGACAGCACAAATTAGTCCCCGTGTCACGCTCAGTACGGCGCACAAAACAGGCATGAGAACTCATTCTCCGCGAACCGCGCTCCGTCATTCACAAACAGCTCTGAGACTAATTTAATAAAAAATACGCCTCCTTTTCATCGCTCCTCTTCTCAGTCGGTGAGAGAAGGTCCCGCCCACCGCTCATTGTCTGCGACGCGGTTGGTCGCCTCGCGCTCTTAAGGCGTCCCTACGCTGTGGGGGCTTCTCTTCATTGGCCCAGCGGGTGTCGCTCGGCAGGTCCGGGGCGTGAGTGACAGCCCCCTGTAGGTCACCGCGAGGGCCTGGCTTTCATGTTCCGCTGGTGAGCGACAGTGCCCGCTGTCCTCCTGGCGTTCCTTGTCAAAAGTGAGACGTTCTCCCTCGCTTTTGGTAAGTGTCGGTGTCACACGTGTCTTCCTGCAGCCACAATCCACAACCCCCCCTCCCCGCCACAAACTGTGTAAGGGCGGGAATGATGACAGAATTTGACAGGCTCGCTGTCACTTCATCAGGACAGAACCAGGTGGTGTACCGCCAAGCCCCTGTCACTTCGCTTACAAAAAAAAAACATTATAAATAGATAAGACGTGCCAGCGAATTCGTATGAATTGGCATGACGAATTTGGGACGAATCGAGTTTGCCTCTTGATTGATTGCAGTACGCAGGCAAAAAAGAATGTAAAAAAATGGGGGCGTGAGACGTTAGGCCCGGCAGGTGGCCTCGGACGCGGAATCGCAAGGGCACCGGCGCGCTACCGATGGCACTTCCTCCAGCTGCGGTTCGGCCGGAGTGTTTATTAAAACCAACTCGCGCATCTGCTCATCCTTATTTGCGGGAGCCCCGGCTCCCAGCGCGAGCGAGCTCGTGGGAGCTCCTATTACCCAGCACGAACACGTGTGCGCAGGCCACTTCGAAAGCCCCAGAGGAGAGCCGTCTTTTCGCCTTCATCCAGCTGGTGATACGAAAACGAGGACCGACTCTGCACAAGCTTTAATATAACGTGGTTAAACGCGCACGGCCTAACGCGGGGCAGACATAACTGACAAACACACACAAAACCTGAATAGAGAAAGGGTCGGTGTTCTTTGCAACGGGAAATCTCTGTGCTGCGCGCATTTGCGTTTGTGTTCATTCCACTCGCTTTTGGCTCTGAAAATAACTTTGCAGGAAGATTTCCCGAAAGAAAAAGACACAACCCAGAGAAATTTTTTTTTAATTTAAGTTAGCATTTACCGACGACCTAGAACGGAATCTGCATCCGAGTGGAGAAACACTGTGGGAAAGAGGATTCTCCAGAATCGCTGAGAAAAATGTGCCCTTCCTCCCCATATCTATGCAGGCAGAGTGAGATGCTAGGTGAGGAGAAACACGATATTCAGCAATACAGGATATTTAAGCCGTTTTAAAACCCTTCAAACTGAAGTACAGTCATTGCACAATTATTTTGGGCACAGAGAACGCGTTCAGATCTCAATTCTGGTGAGAGTGTATAGGGCATATCAAGTGTAGTAAAATGCATTTTTATGCAACTCGATTTTTTATTTTTTATTTATTTTGCACGTGGCTTTGCTTACGAATACACCAGCTTGTATTTTTATTGTATTATTACTCGAATAGTGTGTGAAGTTCCAATCCACATGTTACCCCTGGAATTAATAAATGCCTTTGATGTTTGAATTGTTATTAAACACATGTCCTTTTCTGTCACGTGGGAGCAGGTGGCCATTTGAATGGAAATGAGTGCATTTTGCAGATTAAGGCCACAGATTTTCAAATGAAACAATTTGATGTAAATAACTACGTTTACATGGTAAACCATGCCTGCTCGGATAATTAAACGCGCGCTAATCGTCCACACAATTGAATATTGAACCAATTAAAATGCATGTTAACAGTATGGGAATATGGTGTAGCCTATAGTGCTCGGAACGCATTCGTTTTATAACTCCTTTCGCACGGCAGACAGCTTTTTAATTTACATGTCGATTGTGACGCAAACATTTTTGAAAAAGTGCCGTTTTATAAACGCAGCGCGTTAGAGGCAGTTATTCATCTGCAGAACAGGACACTTACTGGAATCCTGGAATAAATATTGGGGACTGATTAGAACTATCGGTCCTTTGACGCTATTGACAGTATCAAATGTATGTTCTATCTAAATACATTTATTAAGTATTTCACTGAAATTTCGAGGCTTCCCTTGTCTCCAAATCACAGTTGAAATGAAATAGAGATTTTCGGTTTCTTTTCGCTGCTCTGTCAATACTTTTAGCATACTGAAAGTAAACTACAGTATTTTTTTGTATGTTCGCTGACTATAATGAGTCGCCGCATACAGCGTAATCCTTACGTAAAATATCACTCGAAGTCCCGGCAATGATGAAGAGGGCGTAGACTGTATAAGTGGGGGAAAAACTCAGGTAATGTGAATGCAATTTTAGAAAAACCGTTGGCTGATTTGAGAAGCATATCGAACGTTGAGACGAGCGGTTAGACACGCACGTGCGGACCGAGAAGGACGCATAATCCTTCGAGTGGCCTGGGAACATGTTTAATTAGACGAAGAAACCCCGGCTATGAGAGAATAGCTCCGATGATGTAAATAAGTTGGGGAAAAGTATTGGGGGGGGGGGAAAAGGGAACGGCATGAATGATTGAATGGTAAAACGTGGGTGACCCGGCTGTTCATTGTGCCGCGCTGTTACGTTAAATGCCATGCATGGCGAATGCCAATGACGCGCAGCCTCCTCGGGCTTGCTCGTGTTTTGCTGTAGAACGTTCGCAAACAATCCCAGGTTTTGTTCACGTGAAAAAAGCCATCTGCCCCTGTAGCAGTTCTACAGACGCAATCCGAGGAGGAGGTGGGCTGAACAGTAGAGCGGGGAGAAAATGTCTTTTCTGTTGCATAATTCTGATAAACTATACAGAATTATCCCCCTTGTCTCGGACGACGACCCGCACAAACGACAAAGACGCATATTCATTTGAAGTTGGGTTTTTTTTTTTTTCTTTTAAGCCGCTGGGTTAATTTGTCAACATTGAATATGGAGAGCATGACTTTCATTGTGCATTATAGAGAACGTAAAAATTATTTCGTGCCGGCAAAGTGTGAAAAGGTTTCTTTTGTAAACTACGCATGGGAAACCTCTGCGTAACGTGCTTCACCAGAGATTTGGGATTGAAATAAATCCCCGATGATACCCTAAAGTCATACACACTGCAGATTATAGGTTATGCATGATGTAAAATGAATTTCATGCCCAGAAACCAATGAAATAACCATATTAGATTACCATAAAGATAATAGATTTAGGGAAGAGAAAAATGCTGAGTTTCCTGCAGATAACCACGGGTACCGCAAAAAGTCACCTTTGGAGCTAAATGCGGCAACGTCACTTAAATTTTGGCAGCAGGTAAACGCGTTGTAACCAAAGATTTAAACACAGTAAATTAGAAAACTATATGCAGCCCGTCTAACACTCAAGTACAGTTTTACATGCTTTCGCTCGTCTTTCTTCCTAAATCAACTCCCTCGTAAAAAGATCACTGGGGGATGAGCGCAGGACCGGCTCGCGACTCATTTGTCAAACATGGAACTCAATATGTTCCTTGTTTCTAAAAATAAATAAATAAAAATAAATACATTTAATTGTTTTATGAGTGCAAGATGTGAGTGAAGCTCAGATGATTTCGATCGATTCTTGAGTCTGGCCAAAACCGCGGGCGTTTTTTTCTCCTGCAAACTCTCTCCCCGGCTTAAGATAACAGTTAGTGAAACCACATTGGCTTTATCTTTCGGAGCTACCCGGAGGCTACGCCTGACCGGCCGGGGTCTAAATACGTACCCAGCGTGCTCATGTTAACCAGCTCGGTGAGGACTCAATTCTATAATACTTGGGGGAAATTCTATTTTTAATTTTGACCTCTCTGTAATGCATGGATGATGTCCTTTGTTTAAATTTCACGCACGTTTCCAGCAAAGGAAGTTTAAGTGGTATTAACTGAATCTACCCTGTACTAC